>NW_027489075.1:37446-119478 GCF_050948215.1 Halictus rubicundus | reverse complement strand
TTTTCTGCTATAATTCGGTGATTTTCGATCATTTGTCGTTCGTTTTCATGCAAATTAAACGTTTCGCGTAGAGAATCGGTGATTCTGCGATAAACTAGTCGAAATCGTGTGTTTCTGCTATAATTCGGTGATTTTCGTTCATTTTCGTTCGTTTTCATGGCAAATTAAGCGTTTCGCGTAGAGAATCGCTGATTCTGCGATAAACCAGTCGAAATCGTGTTTTCTGTTACTATTCGGTGATTTTCGATCATTTTCGTTCGTTTTCATTCAAATTAAGCGTTTCGCGTAGAGAATCGCTGATTCTGCGAATAAACTAGTCGAAATCGAGTTTTCTGCTATAATTCGGTGATTTTCGATCAGTTACGTTCGTTTTCATGCAAATTAAGCGTTTCGCGTAGAGAATCGCTGATTCTGCGATAAACTAGTCGAAATCGAGTTTTCTGCTATAATTCGGTGATTTTCGTTCGTTTTCATGCAAATTAAGCGTTCGCGTAGAGAATCGCTGATTCTGCGATAAACCAGTCGAAATCGTGTTTTCTGTTACTATTCGGTGATTTTCGATCATTTGTCGTTCGTTTTCATGCAAATTAAACGTTTCGCGTAGAGAATCGCTGATTCTGCGATAAACCAGTCGAAATCGTGTTTTCTGCTATAATTCGGTGATTTTCGTTCGTTTTCATGCAAATTAAGCGTTTCGCGTAGAGAATCGCTGATTCTGCGATAAACCAGTCGAAATCGTGTTTTCTGTTACTATTCGGTGATTTTCGATCATTTGTCGTTCGTTTTCATGCAAATTAAGCGTTTCGCGTAGAGAATCGCTGATTCTGCGATAAACCAGTCGAAATCGTGTTTTCTGTTACTATTCGGTGATTTTCGATCATTTGTCGTTCGTTTTCATGCAAATTAAACGTTTCGCGTAGAGAATCGCTGATTCTGCGATAAACTAGTCGAAATCGTGTGTTCTGCTATAATTCGGTGATTTTCGTTCATTTTCGTTCGTTTCCATGCAAATTAAGCGTTTCGCGTAGAGAATCGGTGATTCTGCGATAAACTAGTCGAAATCGAGTTTTCTGCTATAATTCGGTGATTTTCGTTCGTTTTCATGCAAATTAATCGTTTCGCGTAGAGAATCGCTGATTCTGCGATAAACCAGTCGAAATCGTGTTTTCTGCTATAATTCGGTGATTTTCGATCAGTTACGTTCGTTTTCATGCAAATTAAGCGTTTCGCGTAGAGAATCGCTGATTCTGCGATAAACCAGTCGAAATCGTGTTTTCTGCTATAATTCGGTGATTTTCGTTCGTTTCATACAAATTAAGCGTTTCGCGTAGAGAATCGCTGATTCTGCGATAAACTAGTCGAAATCGAGTTTTCTGCTATAATTCGGTGATTTTCGTTCATTTTCGTTCGTTTTCATGCAAATTAAGCGTTTCGCGTAGAGAATCGCTGATTCTGCGATAAACCTGTCTAAATCGTGTTTTCTGTTACTATTCGGTGATTTTCGATCATTTTTGTTCGTTTTCAGGCAAATTAAGCGTTTCGCGTAGAGAATCGCTGATTCTGCGATAAACTAGTCGAAATCGAGTTTTCTGCTATAATTCGGCGATTTTTCGTTCATTTTCGTTCGTTTTCATGCAAATTAAGCGTTTCGCGTAGAGAATCATTGATTCTGCGATAAACCAGTCGAAATCGTGTTTTCTGCTATAATTCGGTGATTTTCGTTCGTTTTCATGCAAATTAAGCGTTTCGCGTAGAGAATCGCTGATTCTGCGATAAACCAGTCGAAATCGTGTTTTCTGTTACTATTCGGTGATTTTCGATCATTTGTCGTTCGTTTTCATGCAAATTAAACGTTTCGCGTAGAGAATCGGTGATTCTGCGATAAACTAGTCGAAATCGTGTGTTCTGCTATAATTCGGTGATTTTCGTTCATTTTCGTTCGTTTTCATGCAATTTAAGCGTTTCGCGTAGAGAATCGCTGATTCTGCGATAAACCAGTCGAAATCGTGTTTTCTGCTATAATTCGGTGATTTTCGATCATTTTCGTTCGTTTTCATGCGACTTAAGCGTTTCGTGTAGAGAATCGCTGATTCTGCGATAAACTAGTCGAAATCGTGTGTTCTGCTATAATTCGGTGATTTTCGTTCATTTTCGTTCGTTTTCATGCAAATTAAGCGTTTCGCGTAGAGAATCGCGTATTCTGCGATAATGTTACGTCCCGCGGTTCGCGATTAGCTTTTTAAAAAGGGATCGCGAGGGAAACCGCGGAGGAAGACGTTAAAGGCCTGACTTTGGTCCACGCGGCACGTACGTCCGTCGTATTACCGGGTTTCGCGATGTTATTACCGTAGGCACTTACCTTGGCTGTCTTGACGCCCTGTTGACGGTAGGAGGATTTATGGCCTTGTTTGCGTCGGCTGTCCTCGTCCTCGCGTACAGCTCTCGTCTCGGGTCTCCCTCAGGTATGCGGTCGACCTGATGAATCACGGGCTGGAGCGTAATCGGGACCAGCGCGTATCGTGGCCTCAAAGGGTTAGCGTTGTAGATTTCTCTCAAGGGAAGCCTGGCTTCCCGTCGTGGATGCTGCTGCTGCTGGGCTGGCGCTGGAGCTGGACCGCTTACGATGCGGATGTTCGCGACGCACGCGGTTTGGCGTATTATTCGCGGCGCGGATCTGATGCCAATATACGGACTGAATCTATAGGTTTTCACGTCTGAAGAATATTCGCGAGCAAGGCGGCGGAGCTGGTATTTACGACCTGCACGACGCGGCATGAAGTGTACTGATTTATCAAGCACGGATAATTGAAATAGAAGTATGCAAGCTGGTGATCTTCCGTTTCACGTGTCGAGACTACCTGGTGGGCTCAGACACACGTGTAAAGGGAAGACTGGATTTTATCGCGCGTATATCCGTCGAAACACCGAGACTGCCTGGTGGGCTCTGGCGTGCAACGAGGGAAATAGTTATTGTAATTATAATAAGGCGAATCGCGAGTCACTTCACTGCGCGTAGGTTTAGGCGTTGGAATAACGAATGCACATTTAGAACAATAACTAGATTTATTATAATAATACTTGAATAAGAATACAAACGGTTTAAAGTACGCGATATATAATATAAGATATGGAAACGCAAGAAATAGTAAGGCTTGGAATAGCAACGCGAGATATAGAAGAACTTGGTAAGAGATGTAGGCGCGACTCAGGCGCAAGCGAGATTGAATTCAGCAGGAGCTGTTCGGACCTCCTTCGCTCGGGGCGCGAGTGGAAGGGGTGGATGACGCATCGGCGCGGTGGTGGGGCGCATGGCGCGTGAGTGGGGCTCGCTAGGACGCGATGACGTACTAGCGAGCGCTGTTCGAGCGTCGTGAGACGGATTTACGGACTTAGAATATTTTTACAGAGGATATGTACATATACGAAGCTAGAGACGAAATAAACAATATTAAAAATATGACGCTATGAAAATATGATTACAGGCTATGAATATAATATGGTATGAGTATAAATATTATGTTATTGTATATATATAAAATCTTAACATTAGCTTAACCTAAGGTGCGTCATGGATGACGTCACCGGCAACACGTCGTCAGCCGACGTGACACCTCCCCCCCTGGGAAAAATAATTTTTCACTTCGGGGAAAAATTATTTCTCATCCTCAGAGTCGTAGGTGAGAGTTCGTCTAATTGGCTTTGAGGGTGGGTTAGCGGGTGGGTTGAATCTAAAGCTGGTTAGATTTACACTGTTTCTGTCTGCTACGGGGCTATCCACAACGACTGTGTGAAGTTCGTCGCGGACAATGTTCGTTGGTAGCGCACTGGGGATACACTCGCGGATTATTGTCTTTGAGGGGGATTGTACACTTTCCACTTCACTGTCTGTCTTCTTTAGGTAGAGGCAGAAGTGGGCCAGCGCACTCCATGAAGCTGCCAAGAGCTGAACACTCCAACCGTAGGCTGCGTGTAGGGCGATCCCGTTCAATATGATGGTGATGCAGGTCTTGACGAACCGAATTACAACGTAAATGCCGATCAATCCGGCTATTACGGATCCAAACTCCGTAAAACGTGTCCAGATTTTCTGGCCTGTTGATTCGGCTATCTTCTCTAGAGTTTCTTTATCTAGGAGATTATATAATGAGGCCGATCCCTCGGCGTAACTTCTCCCAGATGCTCCTTGGGCTAATGAGTCGATTACGGCCGTCTTTTCGATCGGGAACATTATGTGTTCGTTGAGTTTAGAGATGTCCTCTGCGGAGTATATACCTCCGTTGGCGATGTTTTTAGGATCGACATATCTCCAGGACGATCTGGTGAGCGGCTGAATCGGCGGGAACGGCATACTCTCGACTGGATTAGGTAATAGTTTATACCATGTGCCATGGAGTCGGTATGCTGCTGGAATCAGCTCGTTACACTTCCTTCTGGTTCCCACAGTGGTAAGTATATGGTTGCGGGCGGTCAGGAAGTATGATGAATTGCGATATGTGACGGGGAGCTCCTCGTAGCAGTCCTCCGTCTTCCTGAGGGTGGCTTCCACCGGAATACATTTGATCAGATGAATTACTTCACCTGCTTGGACCGCCATGAAGCCGTGTTCCTTGGCGAGGGTCGTTGCGACTTCGGCTGGTTCGGTGTGGATCATGGCGATTGCGTTCTTCAGGATTTGTCTCTCCAATTTGCATTTTTGTTGGAGGATGTCACGATACATGGAGACCACTTGGTTTTTGATGTGCCTCTCCAGGTAGACAAATTTCGTATTGACATACGTAAATATGTCGAGATTATTTACCTGGATCGGTTTTATGTCTTTGAATTTTCCTGATTTCTCTGTTTCTAGGATCAGCAACTTCGGGTGTTCCGTACGAATGAGCGTGTAGCCGCATATAGATGTACGACCTGCGCTCGTCAACGAGAAGGCGGTTTCGTCTGCTGTAACTGTGTATATCGTTGTTGCTGTTGATCCTGGCATCCGGGTGCGTAGGGCCTTGCCGTCGTACAACACCTGGTATCTATTGAATTGGCAGCTGTCCCTGGGAAGGCTGGTCCAGAAGGTATACCCGTCCTCTGAATCCATGCAGGATTCGCGCTGGAGGCTGCACCGTTGTCCCGAGGGTAGGTAGATTTCGTTAGATGTGAGTTTTATGGAGGCAGAGAAGTCTTTCAGGGTGATCCGTATGATGGCCTGGACTACAACGTTGTTCCAGGTACCGAATGGGTCACTGTATGTAGAGCCGCTGCAAGTACCGTCGTTCTGAATACCGCCGGCCAAGGCGATGCTTCGTGTGGAAGTGTGATTCGATGCGAGTCCGGTGATCTGGGCAAACGGTGGCAGGAAGAGAGTGCCGGTCGAGTGCATTTGGCGGCAAGTCTCCTGGGATGTGTGCATTATATACTGCTGCCTCCCGTTTTGTACGATTGAGACATGTGAATACATTCCACAGTGATATATAGTACGATCGACTTCAACTCGGCATTGTATAGCTGGGGTATCCTCGAATTCAGTGAGCTGTAGCAATTGGATCTTGGTCTCCTTGTTTTCGAGCTTGGTGTCGGCAATGTCGCAATTCGGCTTGTCGACCGTTGAGAATGTGGTGATATTTAATGTGGAACCACCGCAGTCGTAGCCGATTATGGCTGATGCAACGTGGAAGATGCTCACGGTGGCTAGAGCGGCTGTAGAGATCTTCATGGCTGGAGTGTCGACTGAGGACTGAGCTGCTTGGAGTTCGCTTGCGAGTATATACTGACTGTTATCAGTAGAACCCTTGGTGGGGGTTATCGGTTTCGCTGTTGCCCTTTGTATTCGGAGGGGCGGCGCATGCTTGAGTTTGTTCACATGAACAATGCGCGTACGATTTTTAAAGCTAATTTTCGCATTGTTGTTTGATAACAACTCGACGACCTGATATGGACCCGTGTACTCGTCATCGAACTTACCCTTTCTCGGTTCCTTAAGCAAATAAACTTTACCTCCGACGGCAAAGGTCTCGGTACGGAGTTTACGGTCATAGTACGTCTTAGATCGTTCTTTCGCCGCGTTTAAATTTTCGCGGGCCTTGACGGTAGTTTCAGCTATTTTATTCTGAAGATCGGACAGATAGTGTGAATAAGACTCGTCAGAAGAGTTGCATTTTTCGACGTCTGCAGAAGGCGTTCGTGCGATATTACCGAATACCAACTCGTGAGGGGTAAAAAGTGTGCCCTCGTGTACGCTTGTGTTGTAACTGAATGTGGCATACGGTAGCCACTCGTCCCAATTTCCCTTCTCGATAAACTGTCTCAGATATTCTGTTAGTACGTGGTGCGATCTCTCCAGGGAGCCATTGCTTTGAGGTCGGAATGCCGTCGTTTTGAATTGCGCGATTTTGAATTTTCTTGCTACGCTCTTCATGAGAGCACTAAGGAAATTTGTGCCTTGATCGGTCAATACAGCTTTCGGTGCGCCGAATCGGCAGATCAAGTTCAGAATGAACGCATCGGCAACATCGGTAGCGGTCGTGTTTTTCAAAGGAATAGCGAGGGAGTACTTGGTGAGGAGGTCTTGTATCGTAAGGATATTGGTATAACCGTTAGGAGAGGTAGGGAGAGGACCGACAATGTCCATCGAGACTTTGTCGAAGGCTCGTCCAGGTGTATCGGTTAAAATCATCGGCTGTCGTGTTTTGACTCTAACGAGCTTTTTCTTTTGGCAGGGTATGCAGGAATTTACAAAGTTCTGTACGTCACGTTTTAGTGTCGGCCAGAAATATTTTTCGCGAATGCGTCTGTAAGTTTTGGTAATGCCTTTGTGCCCGGCAAAGGCTGAAACATGGTTCTCTATGAGAATGTCATTCCGTCTGTCGGCTGCAGGAATGGTGACCTCATGGGAGCAACCGAAAATTTGAACGTTCGTGGAGGAGAAAAATTCTAGTAAAAGATTTTGTAAAGATGGCCACGAGACATCTTCTACGGCGGATTTTGAAATGCTGAATGATTTTAATTGAAGCTCGTTAACGACGTCGAGCAGTGAACGAAGACATTCAACTACGTCTTCATGAGACGCGATGTGTAGAAGAGATTGTTTAGCAGGTAATAATATTAATTTCTTTGAATTGTAGTTCAATACTTTAGCGCGATGTAGTGTGAGATTTTGAAGGATTGGAATTTTATTATTTAGAACGAGATCTACTGCTCCTGTGTCAAGCGGATGGCCGTCGATCGTAATAAACCCAACTAGGTTGTCATTACGCATGATGAGTCCGTCTCGTGTGTGAATAAGTGTGCGTCTCGGTGTGTCCGTCAATGGGTAAGTCGCTGGTTCGACCATGTTTTCGTCGCTGCTGTCGTCCGAGTCCGTCTCGTCGGCCATGTTGTCGGTCCAGGACGGGGGATGATTGGACGAAGCGGGCGAGGAGATATGATCGCGGGATGAAGCGGCTGGCCTATCAGGATACGGAGAGCGCGGAGTGGGAGTGGCCAATGGCACTGGAGATAAGGAACGCGATGGCGGCTGATCTGCTTGCATTGGTTGCGAAGCGGCGCTATCGCGGGAGAGAGGCGGAGCTTGGACGCTGGTTCGCGGGATGCCGTCATTGGCGGATAGGAACGGCGGAGTAGAGGAGGATGCAGCTGATTGGCGGATGGAGTCGAAAATAAGAGAATCAGAGGAATCTGAGGCGGCTGAAAAGGGTAACACGGAGACCGGATTACGCGATAAAGCGTCAGCGTTCAGGTTTGTTTTTCCCGTTTTGTAGGTCACCCTGTAGTCGTATTCTGCGAGTTTTAGACGCCATCGCAGGAGTCGTGACGTAGGGTCCTTCACGGAATTTACCCACACTAACGGTTGATGGTCCGTTATCAGATTGAATTTATGCCCGTAGACATAAGGTCTGAAATATTGCACGCAGTAAATTATCGCGAGGCATTCCTTCTCAATAGTGGAATAATTTAATTCGGCTCCGTGTAAGAGACGCGACGCGTATGCGATTGGTTTGTCCTGACCGGGGATTCCTTGGCTCAGGACGCCGCCGATGGCATAACCGGATGCGTCTGTGGTGATATTGAATTCTCGCGCGAAATCGGGATATTGCAAGAGTGGTGAAGTTGTAAGAATTTCGCGGAGAGTGGTGAAAGCTATTTCCTGTTCCGAGTTCCACTCGAACTTCTTGTCCTTCTTCAGTAATGTTGTCAAAGGCTTAGAAATCTTAGAAAATTTATCTATAAACCGGCGGTAATAACCCGCAAGGCCGAGAAATTCGCGAACTGACTTCACGTTTTTAGGACGCGGAAACTCCTGTACCGCTATAATTTTCTTGGGACACGGCTTGACGCCGTCCTCCCCGATGACGTGGCCAAGATACGCCACTTCGCGGTGTAGAAAACCGCATTTAGAGGGTTGTAGTTTTAAGTTTGCTTTCCGCAGCCTTCCAGCCAACTTTTCAAATTTTGACCGGTGCTCGGAAAGACTTCGAGCGTAGATTACGATGTCATCCAGGTATACAAAGAGCTCTGTACCCTGGAGACCTGAGAGAATGTTGTCCATTAAACGTTGGAAGGTTGCGGGAGCATTCCGCAAACCAAATGGCATCCTCTGGTATTGATAATGGCCGTATGGCGTAGAAAAGGCCGTCTTGGCCGCGTCCTCGGGTTCCATACCGATCTGGTGGAACCCACTGGCCAAATCAAACACGCTGAAATATTTGGCACTGCCGAGCTGGTCGAGAATTTCCAGGATACTCGGCAGTGGATACGCGTCGGGAATAGTTTTCTCATTCAGCGCGCGAAAATCGATGACCATGCGCCATTTCTTATTCCCGTGTTCGTCGGGTTTCTTGGGCACGATCCACAGAGGACTATTATAAGGAGAATCGGAAGGCACGACCACGTTACTGGCTAACAACTCCTTCATTTGAGTATTTATCTCCTCTCTGTGGATCGGCGGATAGCGATATTGTTTCACGTGCACGGGCATCGGGTCCGTGGTGATAATTTTATGGCGCACGGTCGTTGTTTGGCCCAGGTAGTCGCCTGGGAGGTGAAAAAGATCATGGTGCGCTTGGATTATCTCGCGCACATGATGTCTCTCTTCCTCGCATAGATGATCCGTGCTTATTATGCCGCTGATCTCATCTATGCGGGAATTGTGAGAGCTGAGATTAAAAATTTTAGAATGAGCATCTTGGCTCGAATTGGAATAAGCGTTTTCGCTCGAAATGGAATTGGAATTTGAAATAGAATTTGAATTGGAAATTGAAAAAATAGAAGTTACGTCGGCTTCCGCGGCATCCATTATCTTTTCCACCTCCTCCAGCTCCATGATCGGCATGGGGAGATCGACGTCGGTTTCGGTCGTGTTGACGACCTTTAACGCCGGGTGCTAATTCTCTTCGAGGAATATAGCCGCACTCGGGTCCGGTGGCCGTTATCGCCACGTACGCGGACGTGCGAGCTTTTAAGGACACGCGGTCCATTGAAAGAAAGGGGAGACGGTTCCCGCACCAGGTCATCGAGTTATCTGGATAGGATATTACCGCTCCTTCGCGCAAAAATACGGAACCGGCTAGTCCGTCCGTTGGGATAGGAAAGGCATCGGGAACGACTTGAAACTCTATAGATTTCTTAAGGCAGGTCAAGTTCACCGTGCCTAATGAGGATGTCGTCCCTTCGCCGATACCTTCGATCGTTACACGCTTCGTTCGATCGATTAGAATATTAGGTTTTAAATGCGAAAGCTTAATAATATTAGTGCAGGCCCCCGTGTCGACGAGGAGGTCTGCTTCGGATCGGAGTTCGGGAATCTTAAGCTTAATAATTAATATATCATCGCCCGGTCGAATCGTTACTCTTGAGATTCGCGTTCGATTTGTTCGGGCTGCGTCGACAATGCTCGGATCGGGCGGTTTGCAGGGCTTGCCTCCCGTCGATGGTTTGGGGCGGACGGGAGGGACTGCTCGTTTCCCGGCTGCTCGCGTGCGCGATTATTGTATTCGCGTTTACGGCACTCGTGGATATCGTGCCCAGGAGTCTTACAATAATTGCAGACTTTAGGAGGTACGCGCGGTGTAGCCCGATTGTCCTCGCGGCGTTGAGGCGGTGTATAGGTATCTCGACTGTTATTGTTTACAGCGTCGCGATAGGAATTGTAACGGGGCGGCTCGGTCGGTCTTTCATCGCGCGGCCTGTTTGTATACGCGGCGCCTCTGTTATTGTAAGCCGATAGGTTCCGGGTATCGGCGCGCGGTGACTCGTACCGGCGTGAGTCATTGTTTACGACCGGCCCATTGAAATAGCCGTTGGGGCGATACGGTGAAGGTGACCGGGGAGCAACGTAAACATCCCGGTTCGATACGGAATTATCGCGTCCCGAGAATCGGACTTGTTTATTTCCGAATCTCATTTTATCCTGCTCGAACTCTTTATAAAATGATATCGCTTCGTCGAAGACATCGTCAAGCGCGTCATTCCTCATATGGCGTATTTCCGTACGCAAATCCGGCGTTAACCCACGAATGAAGCTACGTCGCGTGAGACCGTTAATATTTTCGATGTCTGCGTCGCGGTCGCAGTCAATAATTGCAGTACGTAGGTCTTTAACGCGGCTGATGTAATGCAATATGTGCTCGTTCGGCTTCATCGAGATGTTCGTCATCTCGCCGCGATAATGGTCGACGGTATGGTCCGACCCGAACACGGTTTTCAATCTGTTACAGATTTCGTTTACTGAATTTAATATTTTGTCTTCGACGGCGGAGTACGCGGCGCCGCGAAGCTTGCTGATTATTAATTTCGAGAGCGTTCTCTCGGCGTTAGGATGAATTAGGTCGCGAGCTCTATTGCACGCGCGCGTAAACTGTAAGACGGGTAAATTGTTGCCGTCGTAGCTCGGTACGGCATCGATTGCAGCTTTGATTAATACGTTCGCGTTTTCATTGTCATACGCGACGTCTCTGTCCTGAGAATGTGAATGGCGGGAGCGATTATTTCCGAATAATAGCGATCGCGATAAATTCGAATTTTCTCTAGAGAGTCCCGGCAAGTTTTCTCCTTCGTTTTTGAGAGCAGAGAGCTCGTTTCGAAGGGCTTCGATTTCTCGCTGGGCTGCTTCGCGGTCCTTTTCCGCTTGAAGTTGTGCTTCTTCGCGTGCACGTTCAATTTCGCGTTCCGCGGCTTTGTATTCGCCCTCGAGGCGGACGCGAGCCTTTTCTGCCGCGGCGGCTTCTCGGCGGAGACGACTTTCCTTGTTTTCTAATTGTATTTGTAACGCGGCAAGTTCGTCTTGCGTAAGGGCGCGAGAGCGCGTGTTGTCGGCCGGGGTAGTCATCGCGAATGTCAGGGTATCCCACCGCTGCCACCAAAAATGTTACGTCCCGCGGTTCGCGATTAGCTTTTTAAAAAGGGATCGCGAGGGAAACCGCGGAGGAAGACGTTAAAGGCCTGACTTTGGTCCACGCGGCACGTACGTCCGTCGTATTACCGGGTTTCGCGATGTTATTACCGTAGGCACTTACCTTGGCTGTCTTGACGCCCTGTTGACGGTAGGAGGATTTATGGCCTTGTTTGCGTCGGCTGTCCTCGTCCTCGCGTACAGCTCTCGTCTCGGGTCTCCCTCAGGTATGCGGTCGACCTGATGAATCACGGGCTGGAGCGTAATCGGGACCAGCGCGTATCGTGGCCTCAAAGGGTTAGCGTTGTAGATTTCTCTCAAGGGAAGCCTGGCTTCCCGTCGTGGATGCTGCTGCTGCTGGGCTGGCGCTGGAGCTGGACCGCTTACGATGCGGATGTTCGCGACGCACGCGGTTTGGCGTATTATTCGCGGCGCGGATCTGATGCCAATATACGGACTGAATCTATAGGTTTTCACGTCTGAAGAATATTCGCGAGCAAGGCGGCGGAGCTGGTATTTACGACCTGCACGACGCGGCATGAAGTGTACTGATTTATCAAGCACGGATAATTGAAATAGAAGTATGCAAGCTGGTGATCTTCCGTTTCACGTGTCGAGACTACCTGGTGGGCTCAGACACACGTGTAAAGGGAAGACTGGATTTTATCGCGCGTATATCCGTCGAAACACCGAGACTGCCTGGTGGGCTCTGGCGTGCAACGAGGGAAATAGTTATTGTAATTATAATAAGGCGAATCGCGAGTCACTTCACTGCGCGTAGGTTTAGGCGTTGGAATAACGAATGCACATTTAGAACAATAACTAGATTTATTATAATAATACTTGAATAAGAATACAAACGGTTTAAAGTACGCGATATATAATATAAGATATGGAAACGCAAGAAATAGTAAGGCTTGGAATAGCAACGCGAGATATAGAAGAACTTGGTAAGAGATGTAGGCGCGACTCAGGCGCAAGCGAGATTGAATTCAGCAGGAGCTGTTCGGACCTCCTTCGCTCGGGGCGCGAGTGGAAGGGGTGGATGACGCATCGGCGCGGTGGTGGGGCGCATGGCGCGTGAGTGGGGCTCGCTAGGACGCGATGACGTACTAGCGAGCGCTGTTCGAGCGTCGTGAGACGGATTTACGGACTTAGAATATTTTTACAGAGGATATGTACATATACGAAGCTAGAGACGAAATAAACAATATTAAAAATATGACGCTATGAAAATATGATTACAGGCTATGAATATAATATGGTATGAGTATAAATATTATGTTATTGTATATATATAAAATCTTAACATTAGCTTAACCTAAGGTGCGTCATGGATGACGTCACCGGCAACACGTCGTCAGCCGACGTGACAATAAACTAGTCGAAATCGAGTTTTCTGCTATAATTCGGTGATTTTCGATCATTTTCGTTCGTTTTCATGCAAATTAAGCGTTTCGCGTAGAGAATCGCTGATTCTGCGATAAACCTGTCGAAATCGTGTTTTCTGTTACTATTCGGTGATTTTCGATCATTTTCGTTCGTTTTCAGGCAAATTAAGCGTTTCGCGTAGAGAATCGCTGATTCTGCGATAAACTAGTCGAAATCGAGTTTTCTGCTATAATTCGGCGATTTTCGTTCATTTTCGTTCGTTTTCATGCAAATTAAGCGTTTCGCGTAGAGAATCATTGATTCTGCGATAAACCAGTCGAAATCGTGTTTTCTGCTATAATTCGGTGATTTTCGTTCGTTTTCATGCAAATTAAGCGTTTCGCGTAGAGAATCGCTGATTCTGCGATAAACCAGTCGAAATCGTGTTTTCTGTTACTATTCGGTGATTTTCGATCATTTGTCGTTCGTTTTCATGCAAATTAAACGTTTCGCGTAGAGAATCGCTGATTCTGCGATAAACCAGTCGAAATCGTGTTTTCTGCTATAATTCGGTGATTTTCGTTCGTTTTCATGCAAATTAAGCGTTTCGCGTAGAGAATCGCTGATTCTGCGATAAACCAGTCGAAATCGTGTTTTCTGTTACTATTCGGTGATTTTCGATCATTTGTCGTTCGTTTTCATGCAAATTAAGCGTTTCGCGTAGAGAATCGCTGATTCTGCGATAAACCAGTCGAAATCGTGTTTTCTGCTATAATTCGGTGATTTTCGTTCGTTTTCATGCAAATTAATCGTTTCGCGTAGAGAATCGCTGATTCTGCGATAAACCAGTCGAAATCGTGTTTTCTGCTATAATTCGGTGATTTTCGATCAGTTACGTTCGTTTTCATGCAAATTAAGCGTTTCGCGTAGAGAATCGCTGATTCTGCGATAAACCAGTCGAAATCGTGTTTTCTGCTATAATTCGGTGATTTTCGTTCGTTTTCATGCAAATTAAGCGTTTCGCGTAGAGAATCGCTGATTCTGCGATAAACCAGTCGAAATCGTGTTTTCTGTTACTATTCGGTGATTTTCGATCATTTTCGTTCGTTTTCATTCAAATTAAGCGTTTCGCGTAGAGAATCGCTGATTCTGCGATAAACTAGTCGAAATCGAGTTTTCTGCTATAATTCGGTGATTTTCGATCAGTTACGTTCGTTTTCATGCAAATTAAGCGTTTCGCGTAGAGAATCGCTGATTCTGCGATAAACCAGTCGAAATCGTGTTTTCTGCTATAATTCGGTGATTTTCGATCATTTGTCGTTCGTTTTCATGCAAATTAAACGTTTCGCGTAGAGAATCGGTGATTCTGCGATAAACTAGTCGAAATCGTGTGTTCTGCTATAATTCGGTGATTTTCGTTCATTTTCGTTCGTTTTCATGCAAATTAAGCGTTTCGCGTAGAGAATCGCTGATTCTGCGATAAACCAGTCGAAATCGTGTTTTCTGTTACTATTCGGTGATTTTCGATCATTTTCGTTCGTTTTCATTCAAATTAAGCGTTTCGCGTAGAGAATCGCTGATTCTGCGATAAACTAGTCGAAATCGAGTTTTCTGCTATAATTCGGTGATTTTCGATCAGTTACGTTCGTTTTCATGCAAATTAAGCGTTTCGCGTAGAGAATCGCTGATTCTGCGATAAACTAGTCGAAATCGAGTTTTCTGCTATAATTCGGTGATTTTCGTTCGTTTTCATGCAAATTAAGCGTTTCGCGTAGAGAATCGCTGATTCTGCGATAAACCAGTCGAAATCGTGTTTTCTGTTACTATTCGGTGATTTTCGATCATTTGTCGTTCGTTTTCATGCAAATTAAACGTTTCGCGTAGAGAATCGCTGATTCTGCGATAAACCAGTCGAAATCGTGTTTTCTGCTATAATTCGGTGATTTTCGTTCGTTTTCATGCAAATTAAGCGTTTCGCGTAGAGAATCGCTGATTCTGCGATAAACCAGTCGAAATCGTGTTTTCTGTTACTATTCGGTGATTTTCGATCATTTGTCGTTCGTTTTCATGCAAATTAAGCGTTTCGCGTAGAGAATCGCTGATTCTGCGATAAACCAGTCGAAATCGTGTTTTCTGCTATAATTCGGTGATTTTCGTTCGTTTTCATGCAAATTAAGCGTTTCGCGTAGAGAATCGCTGATTCTGCGATAAACCAGTCGAAATCGTGTTTTCTGTTACTATTCGGTGATTTTCGATCATTTGTCGTTCGTTTTCATGCAAATTAAACGTTTCGCGTAGAGAATCGGTGATTCTGCGATAAACTAGTCGAAATCGTGTGTTCTGCTATAATTCGGTGATTTTCGTTCATTTTCGTTCGTTTTCATGCAATTTAAGCGTTTCGCGTAGAGAATCGCTGATTCTGCGATAAACCAGTCGAAATCGTGTTTTCTGCTATAATTCGGTGATTTTCGATCATTTTCGTTCGTTTTCATGCGACTTAAGCGTTTCGTGTAGAGAATCGCTGATTCTGCGATAAACTAGTCGAAATCGTGTGTTCTGCTATAATTCGGTGATTTTCGTTCATTTTCGTTCGTTTTCATGCAAATTAAGCGTTTCGCGTAGAGAATCGCGTATTCTGCGATAAACTAGTCGAAATCGAGTTTTCTGCTATAATTCGGTGATTTTCGATCATTTTCGTTCGTTTTCATGCAAATTAAGCGTTTCGCGTAGAGAATCGCTGATTCTGCGATAAACCTGTCGAAATCGTGTTTTCTGTTACTATTCGGTGATTTTCGATCATTTTCGTTCGTTTTCAGGCAAATTAAGCGTTTCGCGTAGAGAATCGCTGATTCTGCGATAAACTAGTCGAAATCGAGTTTTCTGCTATAATTCGGCGATTTTCGTTCATTTTCGTTCGTTTTCATGCAAATTAAGCGTTTCGCGTAGAGAATCATTGATTCTGCGATAAACCAGTCGAAATCGTGTTTTCTGCTATAATTCGGTGATTTTCGTTCGTTTTCATGCAAATTAAGCGTTTCGCGTAGAGAATCGCTGATTCTGCGATAAACCAGTCGAAATCGTGTTTTCTGTTACTATTCGGTGATTTTCGATCATTTGTCGTTCGTTTTCATGCAAATTAAACGTTTCGCGTAGAGAATCGCTGATTCTGCGATAAACCAGTCGAAATCGTGTTTTCTGCTATAATTCGGTGATTTTCGTTCGTTTTCATGCAAATTAAGCGTTTCGCGTAGAGAATCGCTGATTCTGCGATAAACCAGTCGAAATCGAAATCGTGTTTTCTGTTACTATTCGGTGATTTTCGATCATTTTCGTTCGTTTTCATTCAAATTAAGCGTTTCGCGTAGAGAATCGCTGATTCTGCGATAAACTAGTCGAAATCGAGTTTTCTGCTATAATTCGGTGATTTTCGATCAGTTATGTCACGTCGGCTGACGACGTGTTGCCGGTGACGTCATCCATGACGCACCTTAGGTTAAGCTAATGTTAAGATTTTATATATATACAATAACATAATATTTATACTCATACCATATTATATTCATAGCCTGTAATCATATTTTCATAGCGTCATATTTTTAATATTGTTTATTTCGTCTCTAGCTTCGTATATGTACATATCCTCTGTAAAAATATTCTAAGTCCGTAAATCCGTCTCACGACGCTCGAACAGCGCTCGCTAGTACGTCATCGCGTCCTAGCGAGCCCCACTCACGCGCCATGCGCCCCACCACCGCGCCGATGCGTCATCCACCCCTTCCACTCGCGCCCCGAGCGAAGGAGGTCCGAACAGCTCCTGCTGAATTCAATCTCGCTTGCGCCTGAGTCGCGCCTACATCTCTTACCAAGTTCTTCTATATCTCGCGTTACTATTCCAAGTCTTACTATTTCTTGCGTTCTACATCTTATATTATATATCGCGTACTTTAAACCGTTTGTATTCTTATTCAAGTATTATTATAATAAATCTAGTTATTGTTTCAAATGTGCATTCATTATTCCAACGCCTAAACCTACGCGCAGTGAAGTGACTCGCGATTCGCCTTATTATAATTACAATAACTATTTCCCTCGTTGCACGCCAGAGCCCACCAGGCAGTCTCGGTGTCTCGACGGATATACGCGCGATAAAACCCAGTCTTCCCTTTACACGTGTGTCTGAGCCCACCAGGTAGTCTCGACACGTGAAACGGAAGATCACCAGCTTGCATACTTCTATTTCAATTATCCGTGCTTGATAAATCAGTACACTTCATGCCGCGTCGTGCAGGTCGTAAATACCAGCTCCGCCGCCTTGCTCGCGAATATTCTTCAGACGTGAAAACCTATAGATTCAGTCCGTATATTGGCATCAGATCCGCGCCGCGCATAATACGCCAAACCGCGTGCGTCGCGAACATCCGCATCGTAAGCGGTCCAGCTCCAGCTCCAGCTCCAGCCCAGCAGCAGCAGCATCCACAACGGAAGCCAGGCTTCCCTTGAGAGAAATCAACAACGCTAACCCTTTGAGGCCCCGATACGCGTTGGTGCCGATTACGCTCCAGCCCGTGATTCATCAGGTCAGCCGTATACCTGAGGGAGATCCGAGACGAGAGCTGTACGCGAGGACAAGGACAGCCGACGTAAACAGGGCCATAAATCCTCCTACCGTCAACAGGGCGTCAAGACAGCCAAGGTAAGTGCCTACGGTAATAACATCGCGAAACCCGGTAATACGACGGACGTACGTGCCGCGTGGACCAAAGTCAGGCCTTTAACGTCTTCCTCCGCGGTTTCCCTCGCGATCCCTTTTAAAAAGCTAATCGCGAACCGCGGGACGTAACATTTTTGGTGGCAGCGGTGGGATACCCTGACATTCGCGATGACTACCCCGGCCGACAACACGCGCTCTCGCGCCCTTACGCAAGACGAACTTGCCGCGTTACAAATACAATTAGAAAACAAGGAAAGTCGTCTCCGCCGAGAAGCCGCCGCGGCAGAAAAGGCTCGCGTCCGCCTCGAGGGCGAATACAAAGCCGCGGAACGCGAAATTGAACGTGCACGCGAAGAAGCACAACTTCAAGCGGAAAAGGACCGCGAAGCAGCCCAGCGAGAAATCGAAGCCCTTCGAAACGAGCTCTCTGCTCTCAAAAACGAAGGAGAAAACTTGCCGGGACTCTCTAGAGAAAATTCGAATTTATCGCGATCGCTATTATTCGGAAATAATCGCTCCCGCCATTCACATTCTCAGGACAGAGACGTCGCGTATGACAATGAAAACGCGAACGTATTAATCAAAGCTGCAATCGATGCCGTACCGAGCTACGACGGCAACAATTTACCCGTCTTACAGTTTACGCGCGCGTGCAATAGAGCTCGCGACCTAATTCATCCTAACGCCGAGAGAACGCTCTCGAAATTAATAATCAGCAAGCTTCGCGGCGCCGCGTATTCAGCCGTCGAAGACAAAATATTAAACTCAGTAAATGAAATCTGTAACAGATTGAAAACCGTGTTCGGGTCGGACCATACCGTCGACCATTATCGCGGCGAGATGACGAACATCTCGATGAAGCCGAACGAGCACATATTGCATTACATCAGCCGCGTTAAAGACCTACGTACTGCAATTATTGACTGCGACCGCGACGCAGACATCGAAAATATTAACGGTCTCACGCGACGTAGTTTCATTCGTGGGTTAACGCCGGATTTGCGCACGGAAATACGCCACATGAGAAACGACGCGCTCGACGACGTTTTCGACGAAGCGATATCGTTTTATAAAGAGTTCGAGCAGGATAAAATGAGATTCGGAAATAAACAAGTCCGATTCTCGGGACGCGATAATTCCGTATCGAACCGGGATGTTTACGTTGCTCCCCGGTCACCTTCACCATATCGCCCCAACGGCTATTTCAATGGGCCGGTCGTAAACAATGACTCACGCCGGTACGAGTCACCGCGCGCCGATACCCGGAACCTATCGGCTTACAATAACAGAGGCGCCGCGTATACAAACAGGCCGCGCGATGAAAGACCGACCGAGCCGCCCCGTTACAATTCCTATCGCGACGCTGTAAACAATAACAGTCGAGATACGTATACGCCGCCTCAACGCCGCGAAGATAACCGGGCTACACCGCGTGTACCTCCTAAAGTCTGCAATTATTGTAAAACTCCCGGGCATGATATCCACGAGTGCCGTAAACGCGAATACAATAATCGCGCACGCGAGCAGCCGGGAAACGAGCAGTCCCTCCCGTCCGCCCCAAACCATCGACGGGAGGCAAGCCCTTCAAACCGCCCGATCCGAGCATTGTCGACGCAGCCCGAACAAATCGAACGCGAATCTCAAGAGTAACGATTCGACCGGGCGATGATATATTAATTATTAAGCTTAAGATTCCCGAACTCCGATCCGAAGCAGACCTCCTCGTCGACACGGGGGCCTGTACCAATATTATTAAGCTTTCTTATTTAAAACCTAATATTCTAATCGATCGAACGAAGCGTGTAACGATCGAAGGTATCGGCGAAGGGACGACATCCTCGTTAGGCACGGTGAACTTGACCTGCCTCAAGAAATCTATAGAGTTCCAAGTCGTCCCCGATGCCTTTCCTATCCCAACGGACGGACTAGCCGGTTCCGTATTTTTGCGCGAAGGAGCGGTAATATCCTATCCAGATAACTCGATGACCTGGTGCGGGAACCGTCTCCCCTTTCTTTCAATGGACCGCGTGTCCTTAAAAGCTCGCACGTCCGCGTACGTGGCGATAACGGCCACCGGACCCAAGTGCGGCTATATTCCTCGAAGAGAATTAGCACCCGGCGTGCTAATTCCGCATTGCGTCGCGCGTATCTCCGACGGTAAAGCCATTTTAAAGGTCGTCAACACGACCGAAACCGACGTCGATCTCCCCATGCCGATCATGGAGCTGGAGGAGGTGGAAAAGATAATGGATGCCGCGGAAGCCGACGTAACTTCTATTTTCTCAATTTCCAATTCAAATTCTATTTCAAATTCAAATTCCAATTCTAATTCGAGCGATAACGCTTATTCCTATTCGAGCCAAGATGCTCATTCAAAAATTTTTAATCTCAGCTCTCACAATTCCCGCATAGATGAGATCAGCGGCATAATAAGCACGGATCATCTATGCGAGGAAGAGAGACATCATGTGCGCGAGATAATCCAAGCGCACCATGATCTTTTTCACCTCCCAGGCGACTACCTGGGCCAAACAACGACCGTGCGCCATAAAATTATCACCACGGACCCGATGCCCGTGCATGTAAAACAATATCGCTATCCGCCGATCCACAGAGAGGAGATAAATACTCAAATGAAGGAGTTGTTAGCCAGTAACGTGGTCGTACCTTCCGATTCTCCTTATAACAGTCCTCTGTGGATCGTGCCCAAGAAACCCGACGAACACGGGAATAAGAAATGGCGCATGGTCATCGATTTTCGCGCGCTGAATGAGAAAACTATTCCCGACGCGTATCCACTGCCGAGTATCCTGGAAATTCTCGACCAGCTCGGCAGTGCCAAATATTTCAGCGTGTTTGATTTGGCCAGTGGGTTCCACCAGATCGGTATGGAACCCGAGGACGCGGCCAAGACGGCCTTTTCTACGCCATACGGCCATTATCAATACCAGAGGATGCCATTTGGTTTGCGGAATGCTCCCGCAACCTTCCAACGTTTAATGGACAACATTCTCTCAGGTCTCCAGGGTACAGAGCTCTTTGTATACCTGGATGACATCGTAATCTACGCTCGAAGTCTTTCCGAGCACCGGTCAAAATTTGAAAAGTTGGCTGGAAGGCTGCGGAAAGCAAACTTAAAACTACAACCCTCTAAATGCGGTTTCCTACACCGCGAAGTGGCGTATCTTGGCCACGTCATCGGGGAGGACGGCGTCAAGCCGTGTCCCAAGAAAATTATAGCGGTACAGGAGTTTCCGCGTCCTAAAAACGTGAAGTCGGTTCGCGAATTTCTCGGCCTTGCGGGTTATTACCGCCGGTTTATAGATAAATTTTCTAAGATTTCTAAGCCTTTGACAACATTACTGAAGAAGGACAAGAAGTTCGAGTGGAACTCGGAACAGGAAATAGCTTTCACCACTCTCCGCGAAATTCTTACAACTTCACCACTCTTGCAATATCCCGATTTCGCGCGAGAATTCAATATCACCACAGACGCATCCGGTTATGCCATCGGCGGCGTCCTGAGCCAAGGAATCCCCGGTCAGGACAAACCAATCGCATACGCGTCGCGTCTCTTACACGGAGCCGAATTAAATTATTCCACTATTGAGAAGGAATGCCTCGCGATAGTTTACTGTGTACAATATTTCCGACCTTATGTCTACGGGCATAAATTCAATTTGATAACGGACCATCAACCGTTGGTGTGGGTAAATTCCGTGAAGGACCCTACGTCACGACTCCTGCGATGGCGTCTAAAACTCGCAGAATACGACTACAGGGTAACCTATAAAACGGGAAAAACAAACCTGAACGCTGACGCTTTATCGCGTAATCCGGTCTCCGTGCTACCATTTTCAGCCGCGTCAGATTCCTCTGATTCTCTCATTTTTGATTCCATCCGCCAATCAGCTGCATCTTCTTCCACTCCGCCGTTCCTATCCGCCAATGACGGCATCCCGCGAACCAGCGCCCAAGCTCCGCCTCTCTCCCGCGATAGCGCCGCTTCGCAACCAATGCAAGCAGATCAGCCGCCATCGCGTTCCTTATCTCCAGTGCCATTGGCCACTCCCACTCCGCGCTCTCCGTATCCTGATAGGCCAGCCGCTTCATCCCGCGATCATATCTCCTCGCCCGCTTCGTCCAATCATCCCCCGTCCTGGACCGACAACATGGCCGACGAGACGGACTCGGACGACAGCAGCGACGAAAACATGGTCGAACCAGCGACTTACCCATTGACGGACACACCGAGACGCACACTTATTCACACACGAGACAGACTCATCATGCGTAATGACAACCTAGTTGGGTTTATTACGATCGACGGCCATCCGCTTGACACAGGAGCAGTAGATCTCGTTCTAAATAATAAAATTCCAATCCTTCAAAATCTCACACTACATCGCGCTAAAGTATTGAACTACAATTCAAAGAAATTAATATTATTACCTGTTAAACAATCTCTTCTTCACATCGCGTCTCATGAGGACGTAGTCGAATGTCTTCGTTCACTGCTCGACGTCGTTAACGAGCTTCAATTAAAATCGTTCAGCATTTCGAAATCCGCCGTAGAAGATGTCTCGTGGCCATCTTTACAAAATCTTTTGCTAGAATTTTTCTCCTCCACGAACGTTCAAATTTTCGGTTGCTCCCACGAGGTCACAATCCCTGCAGCCGACAGACGAAATGACATTCTCATAGAGAACCATGTTTCAGCCTTTGCCGGACACAAAGGCATTACCAAAACATACCGACGTATTCGCGAAAAATATTTTTGGCCAACACTAAAACGTGACGTACAGAATTTTGTAAATTCCTGCATACCCTGCCAAAAGAAAAAGCTCGTTAGAGTCAAAACACGACAGCCGATGATTTTAACCGATACACCTGGACGAGCCTTCGACAAAGTCTCGATGGACATTGTCGGTCCTCTCCCTACCTCTCCTAACGGTTATACCAACATCCTTACGATACAAGATCTCCTCACCAAGTACTCCCTCGCTATTCCTTTGAAAAACACGACCGCTACCGATGTTGCCGATGCGTTCATTCTGAACTTGATCTGCCGATTCGGCGCACCGAAAGCTGTATTGACCGATCAAGGCACAAATTTCCTTAGTGCTCTCATGAAGAGCGTAGCAAGAAAATTCAAAATCGCGCAATTCAAAACGACGGCATTCCGACCTCAAAGCAATGGCTCCCTGGAGAGATCGCACCACGTACTAACAGAATATCTGAAACAGTTTATCGAGAAGGGAAATTGGGACGAGTGGCTACCGTATGCCACATTCAGTTACAACACAAGCGTACACGAGGGCACACTTTTTACCCCTCACGAGTTGGTATTCGGTAATATCGCACGAACGCCTTCTGCAGACGTCGAAAAATGCAACTCTTCTGACGAGTCCTATTCACACTATCTATCCGATCTTCAGAATAAAATAGCTGAAACTACCGTCAAGGCCCGCGAAAATTTAAACGCGGCGAAAGAACGATCTAAGACATACTATGACCGTAAACTCCGTACCGAGACCTTTGCCGTCGGAGATAAAGTTTATTTGCTTAAGGAACCGAGAAAGGGTAAGTTCGATGACGAGTACACGGGTCCATATCAGGTCGTCGAGTTGTTATCAAACAACAATGCGAAAATTAGCTTTAAAAATCGTACGCGCATTGTTCATGTGAACAAACTCAAGCATGCGCCGCCCCTCCGAATACAAAGGGCAACAGCGAAACCGATAACCCCCACCAAGGGTTCTACTGATAACAGTCAGTATATACTCGCAAGCGAACTCCAAGCAGCTCAGTCCTCAGTCGACACTCCAGCCATGAAGATCTCTACAGCCGCTCTAGCCACCGTGAGCATCTTCCACGTTGCATCAGCCATAATCGGCTACGACTGCGGTGGTTCCACATTAAATATCACCACATTCTCAACGGTCGACAAGCCGAATTGCGACATTGCCGACACCAAGCTCGAAAACAAGGAGACCAAGATCCAATTGCTACAGCTCACTGAATTCGAGGATACCCCAGCTATACAATGCCGAGTTGAAGTCGATCGTACTATATATCACTGTGGAATGTATTCACATGTCTCAATCGTACAAAACGGGAGGCAGCAGTATATAATGCACACATCCCAGGAGACTTGCCGCCAAATGCACTCGACCGGCACTCTCTTCCTGCCACCGTTTGCCCAGATCACCGGACTCGCATCGAATCACACTTCCACACGAAGCATCGCCTTGGCCGGCGGTATTCAGAACGACGGTACTTGCAGCGGCTCTACATACAGTGACCCATTCGGTACCTGGAACAACGTTGTAGTCCAGGCCATCATACGGATCACCCTGAAAGACTTCTCTGCCTCCATAAAACTCACATCTAACGAAATCTACCTACCCTCGGGACAACGGTGCAGCCTCCAGCGCGAATCCTGCATGGATTCAGAGGACGGGTATACCTTCTGGACCAGCCTTCCCAGGGACAGCTGCCAATTCAATAGATACCAGGTGTTGTACGACGGCAAGGCCCTACGCACCCGGATGCCAGGATCAACAGCAACAACGATATACACAGTTACAGCAGACGAAACCGCCTTCTCGTTGACGAGCGCAGGTCGTACATCTATATGCGGCTACACGCTCATTCGTACGGAACACCCGAAGTTGCTGATCCTAGAAACAGAGAAATCAGGAAAATTCAAAGACATAAAACCGATCCAGGTAAATAATCTCGACATATTTACGTATGTCAATACGAAATTTGTCTACCTGGAGAGGCACATCAAAAACCAAGTGGTCTCCATGTATCGTGACATCCTCCAACAAAAATGCAAATTGGAGAGACAAATCCTGAAGAACGCAATCGCCATGATCCACACCGAACCAGCCGAAGTCGCAACGACCCTCGCCAAGGAACACGGCTTCATGGCGGTCCAAGCAGGTGAAGTAATTCATCTGATCAAATGTATTCCGGTGGAAGCCACCCTCAGGAAGACGGAGGACTGCTACGAGGAGCTCCCCGTCACATATCGCAATTCATCATACTTCCTGACCGCCCGCAACCATATACTTACCACTGTGGGAACCAGAAGGAAGTGTAACGAGCTGATTCCAGCAGCATACCGACTCCATGGCACATGGTATAAACTATTACCTAATCCAGTCGAGAGTATGCCGTTCCCGCCGATTCAGCCGCTCACCAGATCGTCCTGGAGATATGTCGATCCTAAAAACATCGCCAACGGAGGTATATACTCCGCAGAGGACATCTCTAAACTCAACGAACACATAATGTTCCCGATCGAAAAGACGGCCGTAATCGACTCATTAGCCCAAGGAGCATCTGGGAGAAGTTACGCCGAGGGATCGGCCTCATTATATAATCTCCTAGATAAAGAAACTCTAGAGAAGATAGCCGAATCAACAGGCCAGAAAATCTGGACACGTTTTACGGAGTTTGGATCCGTAATAGCCGGATTGATCGGCATTTACGTTGTAATTCGGTTCGTCAAGACCTGCATCACCATCATATTGAACGGGATCGCCCTACACGCAGCCTACGGTTGGAGTGTTCAGCTCTTGGCAGCTTCATGGAGTGCGCTGGCCCACTTCTGCCTCTACCTAAAGAAGACAGACAGTGAAGTGGAAAGTGTACAATCCCCCTCAAAGACAATAATCCGCGAGTGTATCCCCAGTGCGCTACCAACGAACATTGTCCGCGACGAACTTCACACAGTCGTTGTGGATAGCCCCGTAGCAGACAGAAACAGTGTAAATCTAACCAGCTTTAGATTCAACCCACCCGCTAACCCACCCTCAAAGCCAATTAGACGAACTCTCACCTACGACTCTGAGGATGAGAAATAATTTTTCCCCGAAGTGAAAAATTATTTTTCCCAGGGGGGGAGGTGTCACGTCGGCTGACGACGTGTTGCCGGTGACGTCATCCATGACGCACCTTAGGTTAAGCTAATGTTAAGATTTTATATATATACAATAACATAATATTTATACTCATACCATATTATATTCATAGCCTGTAATCATATTTTCATAGCGTCATATTTTTAATATTGTTTATTTCGTCTCTAGCTTCGTATATGTACATATCCTCTGTAAAAATATTCTAAGTCCGTAAATCCGTCTCACGACGCTCGAACAGCGCTCGCTAGTACGTCATCGCGTCCTAGCGAGCCCCACTCACGCGCCATGCGCCCCACCACCGCGCCGATGCGTCATCCACCCCTTCCACTCGCGCCCCGAGCGAAGGAGGTCCGAACAGCTCCTGCTGAATTCAATCTCGCTTGCGCCTGAGTCGCGCCTACATCTCTTACCAAGTTCTTCTATATCTCGCGTTACTATTCCAAGTCTTACTATTTCTTGCGTTCTACATCTTATATTATATATCGCGTACTTTAAACCGTTTGTATTCTTATTCAAGTATTATTATAATAAATCTAGTTATTGTTTCAAATGTGCATTCATTATTCCAACGCCTAAACCTACGCGCAGTGAAGTGACTCGCGATTCGCCTTATTATAATTACAATAACTATTTCCCTCGTTGCACGCCAGAGCCCACCAGGCAGTCTCGGTGTCTCGACGGATATACGCGCGATAAAACCCAGTCTTCCCTTTACACGTGTGTCTGAGCCCACCAGGTAGTCTCGACACGTGAAACGGAAGATCACCAGCTTGCATACTTCTATTTCAATTATCCGTGCTTGATAAATCAGTACACTTCATGCCGCGTCGTGCAGGTCGTAAATACCAGCTCCGCCGCCTTGCTCGCGAATATTCTTCAGACGTGAAAACCTATAGATTCAGTCCGTATATTGGCATCAGATCCGCGCCGCGCATAATACGCCAAACCGCGTGCGTCGCGAACATCCGCATCGTAAGCGGTCCAGCTCCAGCTCCAGCTCCAGCCCAGCAGCAGCAGCATCCACAACGGAAGCCAGGCTTCCCTTGAGAGAAATCAACAACGCTAACCCTTTGAGGCCCCGATACGCGTTGGTGCCGATTACGCTCCAGCCCGTGATTCATCAGGTCAGCCGTATACCTGAGGGAGATCCGAGACGAGAGCTGTACGCGAGGACAAGGACAGCCGACGTAAACAGGGCCATAAATCCTCCTACCGTCAACAGGGCGTCAAGACAGCCAAGGTAAGTGCCTACGGTAATAACATCGCGAAACCCGGTAATACGACGGACGTACGTGCCGCGTGGACCAAAGTCAGGCCTTTAACGTCTTCCTCCGCGGTTTCCCTCGCGATCCCTTTTTAAAAAGCTAATCGCGAACCGCGGGACGTAACAGTTACGTTCGTTTTCATGCAAATTAAGCGTTTCGCGTAGAGAATCGCTGATTCTGCGATAAACCAGTCGAAATCGTGTTTTCTGCTATAATTCTGTTACGTCCCGCGGTTCGCGATTAGCTTTTTAAAAAGGGATCGCGAGGGAAACCGCGGAGGAAGACGTTAAAGGCCTGACTTTGGTCCACGCGGCACGTACGTCCGTCGTATTACCGGGTTTCGCGATGTTATTACCGTAGGCACTTACCTTGGCTGTCTTGACGCCCTGTTGACGGTAGGAGGATTTATGGCCTTGTTTGCGTCGGCTGTCCTCGTCCTCGCGTACAGCTCTCGTCTCGGGTCTCCCTCAGGTATGCGGTCGACCTGATGAATCACGGGCTGGAGCGTAATCGGGACCAGCGCGTATCGTGGCCTCAAAGGGTTAGCGTTGTAGATTTCTCTCAAGGGAAGCCTGGCTTCCCGTCGTGGATGCTGCTGCTGCTGGGCTGGCGCTGGAGCTGGACCGCTTACGATGCGGATGTTCGCGACGCACGCGGTTTGGCGTATTATTCGCGGCGCGGATCTGATGCCAATATACGGACTGAATCTATAGGTTTTCACGTCTGAAGAATATTCGCGAGCAAGGCGGCGGAGCTGGTATTTACGACCTGCACGACGCGGCATGAAGTGTACTGATTTATCAAGCACGGATAATTGAAATAGAAGTATGCAAGCTGGTGATCTTCCGTTTCACGTGTCGAGACTACCTGGTGGGCTCAGACACACGTGTAAAGGGAAGACTGGATTTTATCGCGCGTATATCCGTCGAAACACCGAGACTGCCTGGTGGGCTCTGGCGTGCAACGAGGGAAATAGTTATTGTAATTATAATAAGGCGAATCGCGAGTCACTTCACTGCGCGTAGGTTTAGGCGTTGGAATAACGAATGCACATTTAGAACAATAACTAGATTTATTATAATAATACTTGAATAAGAATACAAACGGTTTAAAGTACGCGATATATAATATAAGATATGGAAACGCAAGAAATAGTAAGGCTTGGAATAGCAACGCGAGATATAGAAGAACTTGGTAAGAGATGTAGGCGCGACTCAGGCGCAAGCGAGATTGAATTCAGCAGGAGCTGTTCGGACCTCCTTCGCTCGGGGCGCGAGTGGAAGGGGTGGATGACGCATCGGCGCGGTGGTGGGGCGCATGGCGCGTGAGTGGGGCTCGCTAGGACGCGATGACGTACTAGCGAGCGCTGTTCGAGCGTCGTGAGACGGATTTACGGACTTAGAATATTTTTACAGAGGATATGTACATATACGAAGCTAGAGACGAAATAAACAATATTAAAAATATGACGCTATGAAAATATGATTACAGGCTATGAATATAATATGGTATGAGTATAAATATTATGTTATTGTATATATATAAAATCTTAACATTAGCTTAACCTAAGGTGCGTCATGGATGACGTCACCGGCAACACGTCGTCAGCCGACGTGACACCTCCCCCCCTGGGAAAAATAATTTTTCACTTCGGGGAAAAATTATTTCTCATCCTCAGAGTCGTAGGTGAGAGTTCGTCTAATTGGCTTTGAGGGTGGGTTAGCGGGTGGGTTGAATCTAAAGCTGGTTAGATTTACACTGTTTCTGTCTGCTACGGGGCTATCCACAACGACTGTGTGAAGTTCGTCGCGGACAATGTTCGTTGGTAGCGCACTGGGGATACACTCGCGGATTATTGTCTTTGAGGGGGATTGTACACTTTCCACTTCACTGTCTGTCTTCTTTAGGTAGAGGCAGAAGTGGGCCAGCGCACTCCATGAAGCTGCCAAGAGCTGAACACTCCAACCGTAGGCTGCGTGTAGGGCGATCCCGTTCAATATGATGGTGATGCAGGTCTTGACGAACCGAATTACAACGTAAATGCCGATCAATCCGGCTATTACGGATCCAAACTCCGTAAAACGTGTCCAGATTTTCTGGCCTGTTGATTCGGCTATCTTCTCTAGAGTTTCTTTATCTAGGAGATTATATAATGAGGCCGATCCCTCGGCGTAACTTCTCCCAGATGCTCCTTGGGCTAATGAGTCGATTACGGCCGTCTTTTCGATCGGGAACATTATGTGTTCGTTGAGTTTAGAGATGTCCTCTGCGGAGTATATACCTCCGTTGGCGATGTTTTTAGGATCGACATATCTCCAGGACGATCTGGTGAGCGGCTGAATCGGCGGGAACGGCATACTCTCGACTGGATTAGGTAATAGTTTATACCATGTGCCATGGAGTCGGTATGCTGCTGGAATCAGCTCGTTACACTTCCTTCTGGTTCCCACAGTGGTAAGTATATGGTTGCGGGCGGTCAGGAAGTATGATGAATTGCGATATGTGACGGGGAGCTCCTCGTAGCAGTCCTCCGTCTTCCTGAGGGTGGCTTCCACCGGAATACATTTGATCAGATGAATTACTTCACCTGCTTGGACCGCCATGAAGCCGTGTTCCTTGGCGAGGGTCGTTGCGACTTCGGCTGGTTCGGTGTGGATCATGGCGATTGCGTTCTTCAGGATTTGTCTCTCCAATTTGCATTTTTGTTGGAGGATGTCACGATACATGGAGACCACTTGGTTTTTGATGTGCCTCTCCAGGTAGACAAATTTCGTATTGACATACGTAAATATGTCGAGATTATTTACCTGGATCGGTTTTATGTCTTTGAATTTTCCTGATTTCTCTGTTTCTAGGATCAGCAACTTCGGGTGTTCCGTACGAATGAGCGTGTAGCCGCATATAGATGTACGACCTGCGCTCGTCAACGAGAAGGCGGTTTCGTCTGCTGTAACTGTGTATATCGTTGTTGCTGTTGATCCTGGCATCCGGGTGCGTAGGGCCTTGCCGTCGTACAACACCTGGTATCTATTGAATTGGCAGCTGTCCCTGGGAAGGCTGGTCCAGAAGGTATACCCGTCCTCTGAATCCATGCAGGATTCGCGCTGGAGGCTGCACCGTTGTCCCGAGGGTAGGTAGATTTCGTTAGATGTGAGTTTTATGGAGGCAGAGAAGTCTTTCAGGGTGATCCGTATGATGGCCTGGACTACAACGTTGTTCCAGGTACCGAATGGGTCACTGTATGTAGAGCCGCTGCAAGTACCGTCGTTCTGAATACCGCCGGCCAAGGCGATGCTTCGTGTGGAAGTGTGATTCGATGCGAGTCCGGTGATCTGGGCAAACGGTGGCAGGAAGAGAGTGCCGGTCGAGTGCATTTGGCGGCAAGTCTCCTGGGATGTGTGCATTATATACTGCTGCCTCCCGTTTTGTACGATTGAGACATGTGAATACATTCCACAGTGATATATAGTACGATCGACTTCAACTCGGCATTGTATAGCTGGGGTATCCTCGAATTCAGTGAGCTGTAGCAATTGGATCTTGGTCTCCTTGTTTTCGAGCTTGGTGTCGGCAATGTCGCAATTCGGCTTGTCGACCGTTGAGAATGTGGTGATATTTAATGTGGAACCACCGCAGTCGTAGCCGATTATGGCTGATGCAACGTGGAAGATGCTCACGGTGGCTAGAGCGGCTGTAGAGATCTTCATGGCTGGAGTGTCGACTGAGGACTGAGCTGCTTGGAGTTCGCTTGCGAGTATATACTGACTGTTATCAGTAGAACCCTTGGTGGGGGTTATCGGTTTCGCTGTTGCCCTTTGTATTCGGAGGGGCGGCGCATGCTTGAGTTTGTTCACATGAACAATGCGCGTACGATTTTTAAAGCTAATTTTCGCATTGTTGTTTGATAACAACTCGACGACCTGATATGGACCCGTGTACTCGTCATCGAACTTACCCTTTCTCGGTTCCTTAAGCAAATAAACTTTATCTCCGACGGCAAAGGTCTCGGTACGGAGTTTACGGTCATAGTATGTCTTAGATCGTTCTTTCGCCGCGTTTAAATTTTCGCGGGCCTTGACGGTAGTTTCAGCTATTTTATTCTGAAGATCGGATAGATAGTGTGAATAGGACTCGTCAGAAGAGTTGCATTTTTCGACGTCTGCAGAAGGCGTTCGTGCGATATTACCGAATACCAACTCGTGAGGGGTAAAAAGTGTGCCCTCGTGTACGCTTGTGTTGTAACTGAATGTGGCATACGGTAGCCACTCGTCCCAATTTCCCTTCTCGATAAACTGTTTCAGATATTCTGTTAGTACGTGGTGCGATCTCTCCAGGGAGCCATTGCTTTGAGGTCGGAATGCCGTCGTTTTGAATTGCGCGATTTTGAATTTTCTTGCTACGCTCTTCATGAGAGCACTAAGGAAATTTGTGCCTTGATCGGTCAATACAGCTTTCGGTGCGCCGAATCGGCAGATCAAGTTCAGAATGAACGCATCGGCAACATCGGTAGCGGTCGTGTTTTTCAAAGGAATAGCGAGGGAGTACTTGGTGAGGAGATCTTGTATCGTAAGGATGTTGGTATAACCGTTAGGAGAGGTAGGGAGAGGACCGACAATGTCCATCGAGACTTTGTCGAAGGCTCGTCCAGGTGTATCGGTTAAAATCATCGGCTGTCGTGTTTTGACTCTAACGAGCTTTTTCTTTTGGCAGGGTATGCAGGAATTTACAAAATTCTGTACGTCACGTTTTAGTGTTGGCCAAAAATATTTTTCGCGAATACGTCGGTATGTTTTGGTAATGCCTTTGTGTCCGGCAAAGGCTGAAACATGGTTCTCTATGAGAATGTCATTTCGTCTGTCGGCTGCAGGGATTGTGACCTCGTGGGAGCAACCGAAAATTTGAACGTTCGTGGAGGAGAAAAATTCTAGCAAAAGATTTTGTAAAGATGGCCACGAGACATCTTCTACGGCGGATTTCGAAATGCTGAACGATTTTAATTGAAGCTCGTTAACGACGTCGAGCAGTGAACGAAGACATTCGACTACGTCCTCATGAGACGCGATGTGAAGAAGAGATTGTTTAACAGGTAATAATATTAATTTCTTTGAATTGTAGTTCAATACTTTAGCGCGATGTAGTGTGAGATTTTGAAGGATTGGAATTTTATTATTTAGAACGAGATCTACTGCTCCTGTGTCAAGCGGATGGCCGTCGATCGTAATAAACCCAACTAGGTTGTCATTACGCATGATGAGTCTGTCTCGTGTGTGAATAAGTGTGCGTCTCGGTGTGTCCGTCAATGGGTAAGTCGCTGGTTCGATCATGTTTTCGTCGCTGCTGTCGTCTGAGTCCGTTTCGTCGGCCATGTTGTCGGTCCAGGACGGGGGATGATTGGACGAAGCGGGCGAGGAGATATGATCGCGGGATGAAGCGGCTGGCCTATCAGGATACGGAGAGCGCGGAGTGGGAGTGGCCAATGGCACTGGAGATAAGGAACGCGATGGCGGCTGATCTGCTTGCATTGGTTGCGAAGCGGCGCTATCGCGGGAGAGAGGCGGAGCTTGGACGCTGGTTCGCGGGATGCCGTCATTGGCGGATAGGAACGGCGGAGTAGAGGAGGATGCAGCTGATTGGCGGATGGAGTCGAAAATAAGAGAATCAGAGGAATCTGAGGCGGCTGAAAAGGGTAACACGGAGACCGGATTACGCGATAAAGCGTCAGCGTTCAGGTTTGTTTTTCCCGTTTTGTAGGTCACCCTGTAGTCGTATTCTGCGAGTTTTAGACGCCATCGCAGGAGTCGTGACGTAGGGTCCTTCACGGAATTTACCCACACTAACGGTTGATGGTCCGTTATCAGATTGAATTTATGCCCGTAGACATAAGGTCTGAAATATTGCACGCAGTAAATTATCGCGAGGCATTCCTTCTCAATAGTGGAATAATTTAATTCGGCTCCGTGTAAGAGACGCGACGCGTATGCGATTGGTTTGTCCTGACCGGGGATTCCTTGGCTCAGGACGCCGCCGATGGCATAACCGGATGCGTCTGTGGTGATATTGAATTCTCGCGCGAAATCGGGATATTGCAAGAGTGGTGAAGTTGTAAGAATTTCGCGGAGAGTGGTGAAAGCTATTTCCTGTTCCGAGTTCCACTCGAACTTCTTGTCCTTCTTCAGTAATGTTGTCAAAGGCTTAGAAATCTTAGAAAATTTATCTATAAACCGGCGGTAATAACCCGCAAGGCCGAGAAATTCGCGAACTGACTTCACGTTTTTAGGACGCGGAAACTCCTGTACCGCTATAATTTTCTTGGGACACGGCTTGACGCCGTCCTCCCCGATGACGTGGCCAAGATACGCCACTTCGCGGTGTAGAAAACCGCATTTAGAGGGTTGTAGTTTTAAGTTTGCTTTCCGCAGCCTTCCAGCCAACTTTTCAAATTTTGACCGGTGCTCGGAAAGACTTCGAGCGTAGATTACGATGTCATCCAGGTATACAAAGAGCTCTGTACCCTGGAGACCTGAGAGAATGTTGTCCATTAAACGTTGGAAGGTTGCGGGAGCATTCCGCAAACCAAATGGCATCCTCTGGTATTGATAATGGCCGTATGGCGTAGAAAAGGCCGTCTTGGCCGCGTCCTCGGGTTCCATACCGATCTGGTGGAACCCACTGGCCAAATCAAACACGCTGAAATATTTGGCACTGCCGAGCTGGTCGAGAATTTCCAGGATACTCGGCAGTGGATACGCGTCGGGAATAGTTTTCTCATTCAGCGCGCGAAAATCGATGACCATGCGCCATTTCTTATTCCCGTGTTCGTCGGGTTTCTTGGGCACGATCCACAGAGGACTATTATAAGGAGAATCGGAAGGCACGACCACGTTACTGGCTAACAACTCCTTCATTTGAGTATTTATCTCCTCTCTGTGGATCGGCGGATAGCGATATTGTTTCACGTGCACGGGCATCGGGTCCGTGGTGATAATTTTATGGCGCACGGTCGTTGTTTGGCCCAGGTAGTCGCCTGGGAGGTGAAAAAGATCATGGTGCGCTTGGATTATCTCGCGCACATGATGTCTCTCTTCCTCGCATAGATGATCCGTGCTTATTATGCCGCTGATCTCATCTATGCGGGAATTGTGAGAGCTGAGATTAAAAATTTTAGAATGAGCATCTTGGCTCGAATTGGAATAAGCGTTTTCGCTCGAAATGGAATTGGAATTTGAAATAGAATTTGAATTGGAAATTGAAAAAATAGAAGTTACGTCGGCTTCCGCGGCATCCATTATCTTTTCCACCTCCTCCAGCTCCATGATCGGCATGGGGAGATCGACGTCGGTTTCGGTCGTGTTGACGACCTTTAAAATGGCTTTACCGTCGGAGATACGCGCGACGCAATGCGGAATTAGCACGCCGGGTGCTAATTCTCTTCGAGGAATATAGCCGCACTTGGGTCCGGTGGCCGTTATCGCCACGTACGCGGACGTGCGAGCTTTTAAGGACACGCGGTCCATTGAAAGAAAGGGGAGACGGTTCCCGCACCAGGTCATCGAGTTATCTGGATAGGATATTACCGCTCCTTCGCGCAAAAATACGGAACCGGCTAGTCCGTCCGTTGGGATAGGAAAGGCATCGGGGACGACTTGGAACTCTATAGATTTCTTGAGGCAGGTCAAGTTCACCGTGCCTAACGAGGATGTCGTCCCTTCGCCGATACCTTCGATCGTTACACGCTTCGTTCGATCGATTAGAATATTAGGTTTTAAATAAGAAAGCTTAATAATATTGGTACAGGCCCCCGTGTCGACGAGGAGGTCTGCTTCGGATCGGAGTTCGGGAATCTTAAGCTTAATAATTAATATATCATCGCCCGGTCGAATCGTTACTCTTGAGATTCGCGTTCGATTTGTTCGGGCTGCGTCGACAATGCTCGGATCGGGCGGTTTGAAGGGCTTGCCTCCCGTCGATGGTTTGGGGCGGACGGGAGGGACTGCTCGTTTCCCGGCTGCTCGCGTGCGCGATTATTGTATTCGCGTTTACGGCACTCGTGGATATCATGCCCGGGAGTTTTACAATAATTGCAGACTTTAGGAGGTACAGGCGGTGTAGCCCGGTTATCTTCGCGGCGTTGAGGCGGCGTATACGTATCTCGACTGTTATTGTTTACAGCGTCGCGATAGGAATTGTAACGGGGCGGCTCGGTCGGTCTTTCATCGCGCGGCCTGTTTGTATACGCGGCGCCTCTGTTATTGTAAGCCGATAGGTTCCGGGTATCGGCGCGCGGTGACTCGTACCGGCGTGAGTCATTGTTTACGACCGGCCCATTGAAATAGCCGTTGGGGCGATATGGTGAAGGTGACCGGGGAGCAACGTAAACATCCCGGTTCGATACGGAATTATCGCGTCCCGAGAATCGGACTTGTTTATTTCCGAATCTCATTTTATCCTGCTCGAACTCTTTATAAAACGATATCGCTTCGTCGAAAACGTCGTCGAGCGCGTCGTTTCTCATGTGGCGTATTTCCGTGCGCAAATCCGGCGTTAACCCACGAATGAAACTACGTCGCGTGAGACCGTTAATATTTTCGATGTCTGCGTCGCGGTCGCAGTCAATAATTGCAGTACGTAGGTCTTTAACGCGGCTGATGTAATGCAATATGTGCTCGTTCGGCTTCATCGAGATGTTCGTCATCTCGCCGCGATAATGGTCGACGGTATGGTCCGACCCGAACACGGTTTTCAATCTGTTACAGATTTCATTTACTGAGTTTAATATTTTGTCTTCGACGGCTGAATACGCGGCGCCGCGAAGCTTGCTGATTATTAATTTCGAGAGCGTTCTCTCGGCGTTAGGATGAATTAAATCGCGGGCTCTATTACATGCGCGCGTGAATTGCAGGACCGGCAGGTTATTGCCGTCGTAGCTCGGTACGGCATCGATTGCGGCTTTAATTAGTACGTTCGCGTTTTCATTGTCATACGCGACGTCTCGGTCTTGAGAATGTGAATTACGGAAACGATTATTCCCGAATAATAATGATCGCGACAAATTTGAATTATCTCTAGAAGGTCCCGGCAAATTTTCTCCTTCGTTTTTGAGAGCAGAGAGCTCGTTTCGAAGGGCTTCGATTTCTCGCTGGGCTGCTTCGCGGTCCTTTTCCGCTTGAAGTTGTGCTTCTTCGCGTGCACGTTCAATTTCGCGTTCCGCGGCTTTGTATTCGCCCTCGAGGCGGACGCGAGCCTTTTCTGCCGCGGCGGCTTCTCGGCGGAGACGACTTTCCTTGTTTTCTAATTGTATTTGTAACGCGGCAAGTTCGTCTTGCGTAAGGGCGCGAGAGCGCGTGTTGTCGGCCGGGGTAGTCATCGCGAATGTCAGGGTATCCCACCGCTGCCACCAAAAATGTTACGTCCCGCGGTTCGCGATTAGCTTTTTAAAAAGGGATCGCGAGGGAAACCGCGGAGGAAGACGTTAAAGGCCTGACTTTGGTCCACGCGGCACGTACGTCCGTCGTATTACCGGGTTTCGCGATGTTATTACCGTAGGCACTTACCTTGGCTGTCTTGACGCCCTGTTGACGGTAGGAGGATTTATGGCCTTGTTTGCGTCGGCTGTCCTCGTCCTCGCGTACAGCTCTCGTCTCGGGTCTCCCTCAGGTATGCGGTCGACCTGATGAATCACGGGCTGGAGCGTAATCGGGACCAGCGCGTATCGTGGCCTCAAAGGGTTAGCGTTGTAGATTTCTCTCAAGGAAGCCTGGCTTCCCGTCGTGGATGCTGCTGCTGCTGGCTGGCGCTGGAGCTGGACCGCTTACGATGCGGATGTTCGCGACGCACGCGGTTTGGCGTATTATTCGCGGCGCGGGATCTGATGCCAATATACGGACTGAATCTATAGGTTTTCACGTCTGAAGAATATTCGCGAGCAAGGCGGCGGAGCTGGTATTTACGACCTGCACGACGCGGCATGAAGTGTACTGATTTATCAAGCACGGATAATTGAAATAGAAGTATGCAAGCTGGTGATCTTCCGTTTCACGTGTCGAGACTACCTGGTGGGCTCAGACACACGTGTAAAGGGAAGACTGGATTTTATCGCGCGTATATCCGTCGAAACACCGAGACTGCCTGGTGGGCTCTGGCGTGCAACGAGGGAAATAGTTATTGTAATTATAATAAGGCGAATCGCGAGTCACTTCACTGCGCGTAGGTTTAGGCGTTGGAATAACGAATGCACATTTAGAACAATAACTAGATTTATTATAATAATACTTGAATAAGAATACAAACGGTTTAAAGTACGCGATATATAATATAAGATATGGAAACGCAAGAAATAGTAAGGCTTGGAATAGCAACGCGAGATATAGAAGAACTTGGTAAGAGATGTAGGCGCGACTCAGGCGCAAGCGAGATTGAATTCAGCAGGAGCTGTTCGGACCTCCTTCGCTCGGGGCGCGAGTGGAAGGGGTGGATGACGCATCGGCGCGGTGGTGGGGCGCATGGCGCGTGAGTGGGGCTCGCTAGGACGCGATGACGTACTAGCGAGCGCTGTTCGAGCGTCGTGAGACGGATTTACGGACTTAGAATATTTTTACAGAGGATATGTACATATACGAAGCTAGAGACGAAATAAACAATATTAAAAATATGACGCTATGAAAATATGATTACAGGCTATGAATATAATATGGTATGAGTATAAATATTATGTTATTGTATATATATAAAATCTTAACATTAGCTTAACCTAAGGTGCGTCATGGATGACGTCACCGGCAACACGTCGTCAGCCGACGTGACAATTCGGTGATTTTCGTTCGTTTTCATGCAAATTAAGCGTTTCGCGTAGAGAATCGCTGATTCTGCGATAAACCAGTCGAAATCGTGTTTTCTGTTACTATTCGGTGATTTTCGATCATTTTCGTTCGTTTTCATGCAAATTAAGCGTTTCGCGTAGAGAATCATTGATTCTGCGATAAACCAGTCGAAATCGAGTTTTCTGCTATAATTCGGTTATTTTCGTTCATTTTCATGCAAATTAAGCGTTTCGCGTAGAGAATCGGTGATTCTGCGATAAACTAGTCGAAATCGAGTTTTCTGCTATAATTCGGTGATTTTCGTTCATTTTCGTTCGTTTTCATGCAAATTAAGCGTTTCGCGTAGAGAATCGCTGATTCTGCGATAAACTAGTCGAAATCGAGTTTTCTGCTATAATTTGGCGATTTTCGTTCATTTTCGTTCGTTTTCATGCAAATTAAGCGTTTCGCGTAGAGAATCATTGATTCTGCGATAAACCAGTCGAAATCGTGTTTTCTGCTATAATTCGGTGATTTTCGTTCGTTTTCATGCAAATTAAGCGTTCGCGTAGAGAATCGCTGATTCTGCGATAAACCAGTCGAAATCGTGTTTTCTGTTACTATTCGGTGATTTTCGATCATTTGTCGTTCGTTTTCATGCAAATTAAACGTTTCGCGTAGAGAATCGCTGATTCTGCGATAAACTAGTCGAAATCGAGTTTTCTGCTATAATTTGGCGATTTTCGTTCATTTTCGTTCGTTTTCATGCAAATTAAGCGTTTCGCGTAGAGAATCATTGATTCTGCGATAAACCAGTCGAAATCGTGTTTTCTGCTATAATTCGGTGATTTTCGTTCGTTTTCATGCAAATTAAGCGTTTCGCGTAGAGAATCGCTGATTCTGCGATAAACCAGTCGAAATCGTGTTTTCTGTTACTATTCGGTGATTTTCGATCATTTGTCGTTCGTTTTCATGCAAATTAAACGTTTCGCGTAGAGAATCGCTGATTCTGCGATAAACTAGTCGAAATCGTGTGTTCTGCTATAATTCGGTGATTTTCGTTCATTTTCGTTCGTTTCCATGCAAATTAAGCGTTTCGCGTAGAGAATCGGTGATTCTGCGATAAACTAGTCGAAATCGAGTTTTCTGCTATAATTCGGTGATTTTCGTTCGTTTTCATGCAAATTTAATCGTTTCGCGTAGAGAATCGCTGATTCTGCGATAAACCAGTCGAAATCGTGTTTTCTGCTATAATTCGGTGATTTTCGATCAGTTACGTTCGTTTTCATGCAAATTAAGCGTTTCGCGTAGAGAATCGCTGATTCTGCGATAAACCAGTCGAAATCGTGTTTTCTGCTATAATTCGGTGATTTTCGTTCGTTTTCATACAAATTAAGCGTTTCGCGTAGAGAATCGCTGATTCTGCGATAAACTAGTCGAAATCGAGTTTTCTGCTATAATTCGGTGATTTTCGTTCATTTTCGTTCGTTTTCATGCAAATTAAGCGTTTCGCGTAGAGAATCGCTGATTCTGCGATAAACCTGTCTAAATCGTGTTTTCTGTTACTATTCGGTGATTTTCGATCATTTTTGTTCGTTTTCAGGCAAATTAAGCGTTTCGCGTAGAGAATCGCTGATTCTGCGATAAACTAGTCGAAATCGAGTTTTCTGCTATAATTCGGCGATTTTCGTTCATTTTCGTTCGTTTTCATGCAAATTAAGCGTTTTCGCGTAGAGAATCATTGATTCTGCGATAAACCAGTCGAAATCGTGTTTTCTGCTATAATTCGGTGATTTTCGTTCGTTTTCATGCAAATTAAGCGTTTCGCGTAGAGAATCGCTGATTCTGCGATAAACCAGTCGAAATCGTGTTTTCTGTTACTATTCGGTGATTTTCGATCATTTGTCGTTCGTTTTCATGCAAATTAAACGTTTCGCGTAGAGAATCGGTGATTCTGCGATAAACTAGTCGAAATCGTGTGTTCTGCTATAATTCGGTGATTTTCGTTCATTTTCGTTCGTTTTCATGCAAATTAAGCGTTTCGCGTAGAGAATCGCTGATTCTGCGATAAACCAGTCGAAATCGTGTTTTCTGCTATAATTCGGTGATTTTCGATCATTTTCGTTCGTTTTCATGCGACTTAAGCGTTTCGTGTAGAGAATCGCTGATTCTGCGATAAACTAGTCGAAATCGTGTGTTCTGCTATAATTCGGTGATTTTCGTTCATTTTCGTTCGTTTTCATGCAAATTAAGCGTTTCGCGTAGAGAATCGCGTATTCTGCGATAAACTAGTCGAAATCGAGTTTTCTGCTACAATTCGGTGATTTTCGATCATTTTCGTTCGTTTTCATGCAAATTAAGCGTTTCGCGTAGAGAATCGCTGATTCTGCGATAAACCTGTCGAAATCGTGTTTTCTGTTACTATTCGGTGATTTTCGATCATTTTCGTTCGTTTTCAGGCAAATTAAGCGTTTCGCGTAGAGAATCGCTGATTCTGCGATAAACTATAGTCGAAATCGAGTTTTCTGCTATAATTCGGTGATTTTCGTTCGTTTTCATGCAAATTAAGCGTTTCGCGTAGAGAATCGCTGATTCTGCGATAAACCAGTCGAAATCGTGTTTTCTGCTATAATTCGGTGATTTTCGTTCATTTTCGTTCGTTTTCATGCAAATTAAGCGTTTCGCGTAGAGAATCATTGATTCTGCGATAAACCAGTCGAAATCGTGTTTTCTGCTATAATTCGGTGATTTTCGTTCGTTTTCATGCAAATTAAGCGTTTCGCGTAGAGAATCGCTGATTCTGCGATAAACCAGTCGAAATCGTGTTTTCTGTTACTATTCGGTGATTTTCGATCATTTGTCGTTCGTTTTCATGCAAATTAAACGTTTCGCGTAGAGAATCGCTGATTCTGCGATAAACCAGTCGAAATCGTGTTTTCTGCTATAATTCGGTGATTTTCGTTCGTTTTCATGCAAATTAAGCGTTTCGCGTAGAGAATCGCTGATTCTGCGATAAACCAGTCGAAATCGTGTTTTCTGTTACTATTCGGTGATTTTCGATCATTTGTCGTTCGTTTTCATGTGTGACGTTGGTCGTGACACCAACGTTAGAGTAAGCGTATAAAATAAGTACACTATTGTAACACAAAACATTTTAGAGATAAGCACAAAAATCCATCTACTCCTCACAAACCTAACCTCGACAAGATCCCGATAACTCCCAAAACTTCGTCCAAACCAAAAATCCTTCCAGATCCAGACACTAGAACGAATTCCACAAACCTAACCTAAAAATCCAAAAAACCAAAAATTTCCAAAATCAAAAATTCCAACAGATTTAGAAACTAGAGCGAATTCCACGAACCTAACCTAAAAATCCAAAATTATTTTGAAAACCAAATAACCTATCTTAATCCTTGACCTAAACCAAACCCAAATCCGAAAACCCCATTCCGATACGAATCCTAAAAACCCATCAAATCGCCAATCCAAAATGATCTGAGAATATTTCGAGGCATCAAGGTCAAATCCGAATTTAGACGAAAATCCGCCGAAAAATAATCAATAAATATTTTCTAAGTTCCCATTTCACGGGAACATAGAAAATATCTCGCGAAATCAAAACAGTCGAGAAATATTCTAAGTCCCATTAAAATAAATAAAATCGGGCATGCGGCCCTGATAATAATTAAGAAATCAGTCGTGCGGCCCTGCAAAGCTGCGTCAGCTGCCGAGTCAGCACCGCAGAGGGCAAATCGGTCAAAGACCGTCAGCGAAATCCGAGCGACCGTACGTGCTCGAGATTACCGAGTCAGCGAAATTCCGCCAACAAGCCTGCTATAAGTAGAGGCCCTTCAGACCAAGAAGTTCAGTCTAGCTTCGGCTAGCGACCGAGTAAGGTCGAACCCGCGTTTCTATATCCAACGATTTCCGAGTCTAGCTTCGGCTAGCGACCGAGTCGGGTCGAATCCGCGATACTATTTCCAACGAATTCTCAGTCTGGTCCCGACCAGCAACCGACTAAGGTTGAACCCGCGATACTATTTCCTGCGACTTTAATTCCAAGTGTTACTATTTCCTGCGATTACTACTTCCAAGTGTTACTATTTCCTGCGATTATTTCTAAGTCCCATCTTGTGCAAAATATTCTAAGTCCATTTCATAAAATACAATTATTCTAAATAAATCATATTGAAGTTAGTTGTTGTGTTACAAGTGTATAACCTAGTTCAACATTCGACGCAAACTCCCTAGTTCCGTATCAGTGCTAATAATTTCGGTATCCCGTACGCTATCGTCGCTGAGGACTGGATCCGCACCGATAGTAGGGATACGACGCGACCCCTTAGACATTATACTTCGTACGCTACCGCCGCTGAGGACTGGATCCGCACCGGTAGTAGAAGTATAATCTTTATCAGTATACTTAGTTCGGTGCTCCATACGCTATCGCCGCTGAGGACTGGATCCGCACCGATAGTAGGAGTATTCGAAAGAGTTTGATTTCGGGAAGGAAGCAGTGCGAGTGGACCGACTTTACGTCGGACCGCGGACACCGTGCAACCTCGGAACCGACGTCGCTGAGGACTGGATCCGCACCGTCACCTCCGAGTGGAGTGTTCTGGACCGAATCACTCTCTTGAGATTCCCGAAATAAGGAACCGCCGTTAAATTATCAGGGACATCCACCGTGTAGGGACATCCTTCCCCTCACCTCCTCACATGGGTCGCACCCGTCGCGCTGGTCGTAAATTCCAGTTGGCAAAAATCGCCCGTTCTATATATCTGGTTGCTCGCCCGCATTACGCACCTCTCGGGACCACCGAGAAGATTCCGGCACGCGACGTACCTTCCGTGTCGAATAGGCCTGTCAACCACGCGGACAGTGCCCGCGTATACATCGAACCGATAACAACCCAGGACGCAGCTCCAGTCCGGCAACCTGCGGAGAGCCGCTGCACACACACGTTGGTCACGATAGACGACCTCCCGTCCGTGCCGTACCGCCACGTCAGTACACAGGAACGGATACAGAGAGCGGCCAGCTCTCCTCGCCGGGCACCTATCGAGCCCTTGTGGACGCTGTATCCAGTACAGTACGTCCCTGCACTGCCGTGCCTAGAAGACATCTGCGTGGAGGACCCTCGCTACGAGAAATACGCCCGCCTCCGGCAGCACATACTACTCCACTACTACTAAATGTAAGAATAGCCCCTAGCTTTAAGTCCCCTGAAGCGCCGTAGTTCGCGTACACTTGTACGACCGCGTGCAAGCGTCGGTAGCGGGCCCTGATCAGACGCAGACGTACGAGCTGCGTGGATCGAAGGTCGTTAATTTAATTAGTCAGTTGACCCGGGAACACGAGGGCGGGGAAGACTCGGCATCCCTTTGAACAATCCCTCCCCCGGGACGTGACAAATTTGGCGCAGTCGGTTGGACTCGACGACCACCGCGTAACACCCGACGGAGAGTTACCCTCTCTATCACGCGACTTCGGTAAAACTTTAGGGGATACTTTCATTTTCTCGCGTCAATTACAAACCGTAATCAATATGGACACCAGATCCACGAATAGATCCGCGGAGAACACCCCGAATCTCACGGAAGCAGAACTCCGAGCGTTCCAACAGGAACTCGCACAACGCGAGACCTTTCTTAAAGAGCAGGCCGAACTACTCGAAGCTACGCGCTTACGCCACGAGTCAGATGCGCGTTCACACCAAGGCGAGCTACAAGCTCTCCGCCGCGAACTCCAGGACATCCGCCTGTCCAGCTTAGATTTTAATAGCCCGCGATCTAATTTCCGAGCGTCTCAACCGGGAGACAGCGCGCCCAACGAACCTCTAGGCTTCACGGTAAAGCAAGCCGTTGAATTCGTCCCTACCTTCGACGGGAATAACATAACCGTCCTTCAATTCACCCGCGCTTGCGAACGAGCACGCGACGTCGTCCCCCAGTACGCGGAACGTACACTCACAAAGTTAATCTGCAATAAGCTCCGAGGCCGCGCTTACGCCGCAGTAGAAGACACGGACTGTTGCACAATCGCCGGGCTAACCAAACGTTTGAAACATGTCTTGAGCCCTCTCATCACGGTCGATCAATACCGCGGAGATCTGTCGCGTATCACCCAGGGTCCCACCGAACACGTGATCGATTACATTTGCCGTACCAAAGACCTTCGCGCCGCGATCATTAATTGCGATCAAGACGAGCCCGACATAACGGATGTCAATCGATTAACCGCCGATAGCTTCATTCGCGGACTCATTCCCGCGCTCAGAACAGAGGTCCGTCCGTACCGCGATCGCGCCCTTCACGTCATCTTCGACGAGGCCATCGGGGCCTATAAACAATTCGAGCTCGATAAGCTCCGATTCAGAGAACCGCTCCGGGATGAGCACCGCCGCGTACATTTCGCGGAACCACGAAGCCGCACGCCGGAACGTCGCGACGAATATCAGCACCGCGATAACCGAGCCCCGTACCGCGAACCATGGCGAAATTCGAGCTCGCCCGATAACCGGGACCGCTACCAAGAAACACGATACTCTCAGCCGTCGCCGCGTAGATACGAGCCACCGCAGCATAAATACGAGCCGTCACCGCGTAGATACGAGCCGTCACCGCGTAAATACGAGCCACCGCAGCCTAGATACGAGCCCCCGCATACCAGAACACGCGTGGAATATAGCCCACGCCCGGAAAGACCCGCGTATCGATCTTACCGCGAACCCCGCGAGGTTTTCCCAACCGAAGCACCCAAAGTCTGCCGTTACTGTAAGACACCGGGCCACGATATTCACGAATGTCGTAAACGCGAATACATCGCCAAAATGAGGCAGGGAAACGACCCCAGCCTCCCGCCCAACCCGGCGCAAGGACGGGAGGCCCAGCCCGTGAAATCAGTCCAAGCAATGACGTCGAACCAAGAGACAAACCCAAAATCGTCTCCGCGATAAATCTAGCGCCTGACTCTCCGATCCCTCGCATAAACACGTCCGCACCGCAATTCTTGAAATCATGCGAGTTCCTCCTGGATACCGGATCGGAAATTAATATAATTAAATCGTCCAGTCTAAAGCCTAATATACGTATCGACTCCGCCAACGTCATTATGGTCCAAGGGATAACCAGCGGTGCCATCAGCACCCTAGGTCAAATCGATGCCGAAATCTCCGGCGTCCCCGTAACCTTTCACGTCTTTCCAGACGACTTTCCGGTCAACATCGACGGAATCCTCGGCTCCCCCTTCTTCCAAGAAGGAGCCGAGATATCCTTCTCCAAGCAACGCGTAACATGGAACGATATCCATATACCATTCTCGAACGCGCGCGAATACATGATCGAGGCCCGAACGATCGCTTGTATCGCCGTCAACGTTCGCGGACCCGAAGTCGGCTACGTCCGACGATTCGAAGTCCAACCAAATGTATTTCTCGGTGACTGCCTAGTCACCAACGCGAACGGAAGGGCATTCCTACGGTGCGTCAACGCATCGGCCGAAGTGGCAACCTTCTCCCTGCCAATATTGGAGGTGGAAGAGTTCGAGGGTACCCCTTTCAATTCGCGTTCAAACACTGTATCTGAACCCGCGACGGTTCACTCTATTTCTAATTCCGGTGAAATCCCGATTAATTATACAGCTTGCACAAACGATCTGAGCGAGACGACCCCGCGAGGTCAATCTTCTAATTCCGGTGAAATCCCGATCAATCTCTCAGCTCGCACAGATAATTTTTGCAAGACGACCCCGCGTGGTCAATCTACAAGTTCCGGTGAAATCCCGATCAATTTCTCAGCTCGCACAGATAATTTTTGCGAGACGACCCCGCGTGGTCAATCTACAAGTTCCGGTGAAATCCCGATCAATCTTTCAGCTCGCACAGATAATTTATGCGAGACGACCCCGCGTGGTCAATCTTCTAGTTCCGGTAGAATTCCGACAAATCCCTCAGCTCGCGTAAAAGAATTATGCGAGACGATCCGAATGGATCACCTAACCACAGACGAAGTGGAACACGTTGCCTCGTTATTAGCGCAAAACCACGACATCTTCCATCTCCAAGGTGACCGCCTTGGGAAAACCAACGCAGTCACCCACAAAATCCCGACCACGGACGATATCCCCGTTCACACCAAGCAGTACCGATACCCACCGATACACAGGGAGGAAATAGACCGCCAAATGCGCGAATTGCTTGAAAACGACATAGTAACACCTTCAAGTTCTCCATACAATTCACCCCTGTGGATCGTCCCCAAAAAGCCGGACGAACACGGAAATAAAAAGTGGCGTATGGTAATCGATTACCGCGCCCTCAATGAGAAATCCATCGCGGATGCCTACCCGTTGCCAAGTATCAACGAGATACTCGACCAACTGGGTAGTGCAAAGTACTTCAGTGTGTTCGACCTGGCTAGCGGTTTTCACCAAATTGGCATGGAGAGGGAGGATGCAGCCAAAACTGCCTTCTCAACGCCCTTCGGCCACTATCAGTATAACCGAATGCCCTTCGGGCTTAAAAATGCCCCCGCTACGTTTCAACGCCTCATGGATAATATCCTAAGCGGACTACAGGGCAATGAACTCTTTGTATATTTAGATGACATCGTCATCTACGCACGCTCACTGGAAGAGCATAAAGCAAAATTCGATAAACTAGCGCGCCGACTAAGATCCGCGAATCTCAAATTACAACCCACCAAGTGTGGTTTCCTCCATAAGGAAGTCGCTTACTTGGGACATCAAATTAGCAAGGACGGAGTCCGCCCATGTCCCAAGAAAATCAGCGCCGTTCAGAATTATCCCCGACCTAAGAACGCGAAAAATGTCCGCGAATTCTTAGGGCTTGCGGGATATTATCGTAGATTTATAGATCAATTCGCCCGTATTTCCAAACCCCTCACGCAACTCCTTACAAAAGAAAACAAGTTCACCTGGGGACCAAAAGAGGAAGAAGCTTTCAACACCCTACGCAGGGCACTATGCGAAGAACCCGTCCTACAGTACCCCGATTTCGCAAAACCATTCAACGTCACTTGCGACGCCTCGGGGTATGCAATTGGCGCTGTACTGAGCCAGGGCGAAATAGGCAAAGACCGCCCCGTCGCCTACGCATCACGAATACTTCACGGTGCCGAGCTAAACTACTCCACGATCGAGAAGGAGTGCCTAGCGATCATATTCGCCGTACAGTACTTCCGCCCGTACATCTACGGAAGGAAGTTCCTCCTGGTGACTGACCACAGACCATTAGTGTGGATGACGTCCGTGAAGGACCCGACATCCCGCCTTCTGCGCTGGAGACTGAAGCTGGCCGAATTCGAATACCAGGTCATCTATAAGCCTGGTAAGGCCAACTCCAACGCGGATGCACTGTCACGCAACCCGGTGATGCTCCCTATCGGATGGAGCGATCCCTCACCGACAAGGTCAACGCTCTCGTCCCCTGGCACCCCCATATTCGACGCAAGTTCGGGAAGGAGAAACGACACAGAGCTCATGCCGTCCCCCAGGACTCCGCCGCCAAGGACACCACCGCCCTCCGATGACCTATCATCAGACCCAGAAGTCAACAACCCCCTCATCACCTTCACCCCGTTTCCTCCGGGCAATCCTATATTTGATACGGACGGAGAGGAGTCAAGCTTCGAAGAAGACTCGTCCGAAGAGGACGACCAGCTACGAACATCAACACTCCCGGCGAATCGGCCAACAGGGGAGCAAGAACCGCACCCCGAAGGCAACCCATCCGTAAGAGAGGACCAACCCCAAGCCACTCCCCGGAACCGCATCATCACCCATATGCGGGACAGACTGATTATGCGACAGGACAACCTCGTCTGCTTCTGCACCCTCGACGGACGACCCATCGACCCGGGAGCGGCCGACTTATTTAGACAAAGGAAGCTAATTTCCCAGGAGTTGACACTACACAGGGCGAAGATAAGCAATATAGGATCGCACAAACTTATCCAACTGCCCGTGAAACCAACTCCACTGCACGAAGCTACCACCGACGATATTAAGGAATGTCTGCGAGCACTATATGACGCCGTCACGGAGCTCCAACTGACGTCCTTCTCAATCTCAAAGTCGTTCATCGATAACCTCCCATGGGGATATATCCAACGACTGCTCCTGGAAACATTTTCCGGAACCCCCACGCACATATTCTTGTGCTCCAACGAAATCCAGATACCTGCGGAAGATCGCAGGTTGGAAATCATCACTGAAAACCATGTATCGCCCTACGCTGGCCACAAGGGGATTACCAAAACCTACAAGCGCATCAGGGAGAGATACTTTTGGAAAACGCTCAAAGCAGACGTTACGAATTACGTCAACAATTGCCAGAGCTGTCAACGCAACAAGCTCACGCGAGTCAAGACCCGACTCCCGATGACGCTGACAGACACCCCTGGACGAGCTTTTGACAAGGTCTCCATGGACATAGTAGGCCCATTACCAATGACGGATGAGGGCCACACACACATTCTCACCATACAAGACTTGCTCACTAAGTACTCCTTAGCTGTGCCCCTCAAGTCCACTGGCGCGGTGGAAACAGCTGACGCTTTCGTGGAACACCTGATCTGCCGCTTTGGAGCACCCAAAGCGATTCTCACGGACCAAGGAACTAATTTCACGAGCTCATTGATGAAAGCAATTGCGAGACGTTTCAAAATAACGAAATTACAAACTACAGCGTTCCACCCCCAGAGCAACGGCTCCATAGAAAGATCGCATCATGTCCTCACAGAATATCTAAAACAGTTCGTTAACAAAAACGACTGGAATAAATGGATAAACTTAGCAATGCTAAGCTATAACTCCAGCGTACACGAAGGCACGAACTTCACTCCTCATGAACTCGTTTTCGGCTCCCTAATCCGAGTCCCTACCTCCGACACCTACCTATTCGATGTGGGCAACGAAACCTACTCAGCGTATCTCCATGAACTCCAAAAGAAAACTAAAGAAATCCAAGCAAAGGCGCGAGAAAACCTCAATTCGGCCAAAACGCGCTCTAAAACTTATTATGATCGTAGAATAAATATCAAAGAGTTCATCCCCGGCGAGAAAGCTTACCTCCTTAAAGAACCTAGGAAGGGCAAGTTTGACGCCCAATACACGGGTCCCCACGAAATCTTGGGAATCTTGCCAAATAACAATGTAAAGATAAGGATAGGAAATAATTATAAGATCGTCCACGCGAATAAGCTCAAACGAGCACCCGGCGTACCGACCCCAAGCACGCGCCGCGCAATTTAGTAACCTTAAGTCCCAACCCCACCTAGAACTATTAATCAAACCCACGCCACAGAAAGCAACAAACCACGAGAGCTCACTCAAACAACCATGTGCCGTAACTGCGGACTCCGCATGACCGCAGACGAGAAGGGGGCCAAGTATCTTAGCCACTTCAACGGCCGCACGTGCTACAAAGGCACCATCTACGTAAATGAGCGCAACGAAGAAATGTGCAAAGAATGCAGCAAGCCAAACAAAACCCTGGAAAAATTCAGGATCCATTCAACACAACACTCGCTGCGAAACAAGTGCACGGTATGTGGCAACGCGATACTACAAACCACACCTTCAACGGAGTGCAGGTCCTGCTCAGTAAAAACAGCCAAAGCACTCACAAAGTTCGTGTTCCGAGACCACCCCCGGCCCCCACCACGCACGAACAACATTGACGTCCAGGCAATCCACTTCTGAAACAGCGAGACACAAACTCAGTGAAAACTATCGGAAGTGCAAGTGCCAGTGACCCCAGTCCCTTGCCACAACCCCAGGCCCCAGCCCACCCAAAAACCAAAGACTATCAAGAAGAACAGACTTCCACGTACACAGTGATACCTTTACCCAGCCCGCGCAGTGCACCAGACAATATTTCAATTCACCCCGTATTCCGCCGCCTCGATACGGAAATTTCCCCCAGGGAAATTTCCTCCCTAAGGGGGGAGGTGTGACGTTGGTCGTGACACCAACGTTAGAGTAAGCGTATAAAATAAGTACACTATTGTAACACAAAACATTTTAGAGATAAGCACAAAAATCCATCTACTCCTCACAAACCTAACCTCGACAAGATCCCGATAACTCCCAAAACTTCGTCCAAACCAAAAATCCTTCCAGATCCAGACACTAGAACGAATTCCACAAACCTAACCTAAAAATCCAAAAAACCAAAAATTTCCAAAATCAAAAATTCCAACAGATTTAGAAACTAGAGCGAATTCCACGAACCTAACCTAAAAATCCAAAATTATTTTGAAAACCAAATAACCTATCTTAATCCTTGACCTAAACCAAACCCAAATCCGAAAACCCCATTCCGATACGAATCCTAAAAACCCATCAAATCGCCAATCCAAAATGATCTGAGAATATTTCGAGGCATCAAGGTCAAATCCGAATTTAGACGAAAATCCGCCGAAAAATAATCAATAAATATTTTCTAAGTTCCCATTTCACGGGAACATAGAAAATATCTCGCGAAATCAAAACAGTCGAGAAATATTCTAAGTCCCATTAAAATAAATAAAATCGGGCATGCGGCCCTGATAATAATTAAGAAATCAGTCGTGCGGCCCTGCAAAGCTGCGTCAGCTGCCGAGTCAGCACCGCAGAGGGCAAATCGGTCAAAGACCGTCAGCGAAATCCGAGCGACCGTACGTGCTCGAGATTACCGAGTCAGCGAAATTCCGCCAACAAGCCTGCTATAAGTAGAGGCCCTTCAGACCAAGAAGTTCAGTCTAGCTTCGGCTAGCGACCGAGTAAGGTCGAACCCGCGTTTCTATATCCAACGATTTCCGAGTCTAGCTTCGGCTAGCGACCGAGTCGGGTCGAATCCGCGATACTATTTCCAACGAATTCTCAGTCTGGTCCCGACCAGCAACCGACTAAGGTTGAACCCGCGATACTATTTCCTGCGACTTTAATTCCAAGTGTTACTATTTCCTGCGATTACTACTTCCAAGTGTTACTATTTCCTGCGATTATTTCTAAGTCCCATCTTGTGCAAAATATTCTAAGTCCATTTCATAAAATACAATTATTCTAAATAAATCATATTGAAGTTAGTTGTTGTGTTACAAGTGTATAACCTAGTTCAACATTCGACGCAAACTCCCTAGTTCCGTATCAGTGCTAATAATTTCGGTATCCCGTACGCTATCGTCGCTGAGGACTGGATCCGCACCGATAGTAGGGATACGACGCGACCCCTTAGACATTATACTTCGTACGCTACCGCCGCTGAGGACTGGATCCGCACCGGTAGTAGAAGTATAATCTTTATCAGTATACTTAGTTCGGTGCTCCATACGCTATCGCCGCTGAGGACTGGATCCGCACCGATAGTAGGAGTATTCGAAAGAGTTTGATTTCGGGAAGGAAGCAGTGCGAGTGGACCGACTTTACGTCGGACCGCGGACACCGTGCAACCTCGGAACCGACGTCGCTGAGGACTGGATCCGCACCGTCACCTCCGAGTGGAGTGTTCTGGACCGAATCACTCTCTTGAGATTCCCGAAATAAGGAACCGCCGTTAAATTATCAGGGACATCCACCGTGTAGGGACATCCTTCCCCTCACCTCCTCACATGGGTCGCACCCGTCGCGCTGGTCGTAAATTCCAGTTGGCAAAAATCGCCCGTTCTATATATCTGGTTGCTCGCCCGCATTACGCACCTCTCGGGACCACCGAGAAGATTCCGGCACGCGACGTACCTTCCGTGTCGAATAGGCCTGTCAACCACGCGGACAGTGCCCGCGTATACATCGAACCGATAACAACCCAGGACGCAGCTCCAGTCCGGCAACCTGCGGAGAGCCGCTACACACACACGTTGGTCACGATAGACGACCTCCCGTCCGTGCCGTACCGCCACGTCAGTACACAGGAACGGATACAGAGAGCGGCCAGCTCTCCTCGCCGGGCACCTATCGAGCCCTTGTGGACGCTGTATCCAGTACAGTACGTCCCTGCACTGCCGTGCCTAGAAGACATCTGCGTGGAGGACCCTCGCTACGAGAAATACGCCCGCCTCCGGCAGCACATACTACTCCACTACTACTAAATGTAAGAATAGCCCCTAGCTTTAAGTCCCCTGAAGCGCCGTAGTTCGCGTACACTTGTACGACCGCGTGCAAGCGTCGGTAGCGGGCCCTGATCAGACGCAGACGTACGAGCTGCGTGGATCGAAGGTCGTTAATTTAATTAGTCAGTTGACCCGGGAACACGAGGGCGGGGAAGACTCGGCATCCCTTTGAACAATCCCTCCCCCGGGACGTGACACATGCAAATTAAGCGTTTCGCGTAGAGAATCGCTGATTCTGCGATAAACCAGTCGAAATCGTGTTTTCTGCTATAATTCGGTGATTTTCGTTCGTTTTCATGCAAATTAATCGTTTCGCGTAGAGAATCGCTGATTCTGCGATAAACCAGTCGAAATCGTGTTTTCTGCTATAATTCGGTGATTTTCGATCAGTTACGTTCGTTTTCATGCAAATTAAGCGTTTCGCGTAGAGAATCGCTGATTCTGCGATAAACCAGTCGAAATCGTGTTTTCTGCTATAATTCGGTGATTTTCGTTCGTTTTCATGCAAATTAAGCGTTTCGCGTAGAGAATCGCTGATTCTGCGATAAACCAGTCGAAATCGTGTTTTCTGTTACTATTCGGTGATTTTCGATCATTTTCGTTCGTTTTCATTCAAATTAAGCGTTTCGCGTAGAGAATCGCTGATTCTGCGATAAACTAGTCGAAATCGAGTTTTCTGCTATAATTCGGTGATTTTCGATCAGTTACGTTCGTTTTCATGCAAATTAAGCGTTTCACGTAGAGAATCGCTGATTCTGCGATAAACCAGTCGAAATCGTGTTTTCTGCTATAATTCGGTGATTTTCGATCATTTTCGTTCGTTTTCATGCAACTTAAGCGTTTCGCGTAGAGAATCGCTGATTCTGCGATAAACTAGTCGAAATCGAGTTTTCTGCTATAATTCGGTGATTTTCGTTCATTTTCATGCAAATTAAGCGTTTCGCGTAGAGAATCGCTGATTCTGCGATAAACCAGTCGAAATCGTGTTTTCTGTTACTATTCGGTGATTTTCGATCATTTTCGTTCGTTTTCAGGCAAATTAAGCGTTTCGCGTAGAGAATCGCTGATTCTGCGATAAACCAGTCGAAATCGTGTTTTCTGCTATAATTCGGTGATTTTCGTTCGTTTTCATACAAATTAAGCGTTTCGCGTAGAGAATCGCTGATTCTGCGATAAACTAGTCGAAATCGAGTTTTCTGCTATATTTCGGTGATTTTCGTTCATTTCGTTCGTTTCATGCAAATTAAGCGTTTCGCGTAGAGAATCGCTGATTCTGCGATAAACTAGTCGAAATCGAGTTTCTTGCTATAATTCGGCGATTTTCGTTCATTTTCGTTCGTTTTCATGCAAATTAAGCGTTTCGCGTAGAGAATCATTGATTCTGCGATAAACCAGTCGAAATCGTGTTTTCTGCTATAATTCGGTGATTTTCGTTCGTTTTTATGCAAATTAAGCGTTTCGCGTAGAGAATCGCTGATTCTGCGATAAACCAGTCGAAATCGTGTTTTCTGTTACTATTCGGTGATTTTCGATCATTTGTCGTTCGTTTTCATGCAAATTAAACGTTTCGCGTAGAGAATCGGTGATTCTGCGATAAACTAGTCGAAATCGTGTGTTCTGCTATAATTCGGTGATTTTCGTTCATTTTCGTTCGTTTTCATGCAAATTAAGCGTTTCGCGTAGAGAATCGCTGATTCTGCGATAAACCAGTCGAAATCGTGTTTTCTGCTATAATTCGGTGATTTTCGATCATTTTCGTTCGTTTTCATGCGACTTAAGCGTTTCGTGTAGAGAATCGCTGATTCTGCGATAAACTAGTCGAAATCGTGTGTTCTGCTATAATTCGGTGATTTTCGTTCATTTTCGTTCGTTTTCATGCAAATTAAGCGTTTCGCGTAGAGAATCGCGTATTCTGCGATAAACTAGTCGAAATCGAGTTTTCTGCTATAATTCGGTGATTTTCGATCATTTTCGTTCGTTTTCATGCAAATTAAGCGTTTCGCGTAGAGAATCGCTGATTCTGCGATAAACCCAGTCGAAATCGTGTTTTCTGTTACTATTCGGTGATTTTCGATCATTTTCGTTCGTTTTCATTCAAATTAAGCGTTTCGCGTAGAGAATCGCTGATTCTGCGATAAACTAGTCGAAATCGAGTTTTCTGCTATAATTCGGTGATTTTCGATCAGTTACGTTCGTTTTCATGCAAATTAAGCGTTTCGCGTAGAGAATCGCTGATTCTGCGATAAAACCAGTCGAAATCGTGTTTTCTGCTATAATTCGGTGATTTTCGATCATTTTCGTTCGTTTTCATGCAACTTAAGCGTTTCGCGTAGAGAATCGCTGATTCTGCGATAAACTAGTCGAAATCGAGTTTTCTGCTATAATTCGGTGATTTTCGTTCATTTTCATGCAATTAAGCGTTTCGCGTAGAGAATCGCTGATTCTGCGATAAACCAGTCGAAATCGTGTTTTCTGTTACTATTCGGTGATTTTCGATCATTTTCGTTCGTTTTCAGGCAAATTAAGCGTTTCGCGTAGAGAATCGCTGATTCTGCGATAAACTAGTCGAAATCGAGTTTTCTGCTATAATTCGGCGATTTTCGTTCATTTTCGTTCGTTTTCATGCAAATTAAGCGTTTCGCGTAGAGAATCATTGATTCTGCGATAAACCAGTCGAAATCGTGTTTTCTGCTATAATTCGGTGATTTTCGTTCGTTTTCATGCAAATTAAGCGTTTCGCGTAGAGAATCGCTGATTCTGCGATAAACCAGTCGAAATCGCTGTTTTCTGTTACTATTCGGTGATTTTCGATCATTTTCGTTCGTTTTCAGGCAAATTAAGCGTTTCGCGTAGAGAATCGCTGATTCTGCGATAAACTAGTCGAAATCGAGTTTTCTGCTATAATTCGGCGATTTTCGTTCATTTTCGTTCGTTTTCATGCAAATTAAGCGTTTCGCGTAGAGAATCATTGATTCTGCGATAAACCAGTCGAAATCGTGTTTTCTGCTATAATTCGGTGATTTTCGTTCGTTTTCATGCAAATTAAGCGTTTCGCGTAGAGAATCGCTGATTCTGCGATAAACCAGTCGAAATCGTGTTTTCTGTTACTATTCGGTGATTTTCGATCATTTGTCGTTCGTTTTCATGCAAATTAAACGTTTCGCGTAGAGAATCGGTGATTCTGCGATAAACTAGTCGAAATCGTGTGTTCTGCTATAATTCGGTGATTTTCGTTCATTTTCGTTCGTTTTCATGCAAATTAAGCGTTTCGCGTAGAGAATCGCTGATTCTGCGATAAACCAGTCGAAATCGTGTTTTCTGCTATAATTCGGTGATTTTCGATCATTTTCGTTCGTTTTCATGCGACTTAAGCGTTTCGTGTAGAGAATCGCTGATTCTGCGATAAACTAGTCGAAATCGTGTGTTCTGCTATAATTCGGTGATTTTCGTTCATTTTCGTTCGTTTTCATGCAAATTAAGCGTTTCGCGTAGAGAATCGCGTATTCTGCGATAAACTAGTCGAAATCGAGTTTTCTGCTATAATTCGGTGATTTTCGATCATTTTCGTTCGTTTTCATGCAAATTAAGCGTTTCGCGTAGAGAATCGCTGATTCTGCGATAAACCTGTCGAAATCGTGTTTTCTGTTACTATTCGGTGATTTTCGATCATTTTCGTTCGTTTTCAGGCAAATTAAGCGTTTCGCGTAGAGAATCGCTGATTCTGCGATAAACTAGTCGAAATCGAGTTTTCTGCTATAATTCGGCGATTTTCGTTCATTTTCGTTCGTTTTCATGCAAATTAAGCGTTTCGCGTAGAGAATCATTGATTCTGCGATAAACCAGTCGAAATCGTGTTTTCTGCTATAATTCGGTGATTTTCGTTCGTTTTCATGCAAATTAAGCGTTTCGCGTAGAGAATCGCTGATTCTGCGATAAACCAGTCGAAATCGTGTTTTCTGTTACTATTCGGTGATTTTCGATCATTTGTCGTTCGTTTTCATGCAAATTAAACGTTTCGCGTAGAGAATCGGTGATTCTGCGATAAACTAGTCGAAATCGTGTGTTCTGCTATAATTCGGTGATTTTCGTTCATTTTCGTTCGTTTTCATGCAAATTAAGCGTTTCGCGTAGAGAATCGCTGATTCTGCGGTAAACCAGTCGAAATCGTGTTTTCTGCTATAATTCGGTGATTTTCGATCATTTTCGTTCGTTTTCATGCGACTTAAGCGTTTCGTGTAGAGAATCGCTGATTCTGCGATAAACTAGTCGAAATCGTGTGTTCTGCTATAATTCGGTGATTTTCGTTCATTTTCGTTCGTTTTCATGCAAATTAAGCGTTTCGCGTAGAGAATCGCTGATTCTGCGATAAACCAGTCGAAATCGTGTTTTCTGCTATAATTCGGTGATTTTCGATCATTTTCGTTCGTTTTCATGCGACTTAAGCGTTTCGTGTAGAGAATCGCTGATTCTGCGATAAACCTGTCCAAATCGTGTTTTCTGTTACTATTCGGTGATTTTCGATCATTTTCGTTCGTTTTCATGCAAATTAAGCGTTTCGCGTAGAGAATCGCTGATTCTGCGATAAACCAGTCGAAATCGTGTTTTCTGCTATAATTCGGTGATTTTCGTTCGTTTTCATGCAAATTAAGCGTTTCGCGTAGAGAATCGCTGATTCTGCGATAAACCAGTCGAAATCGTGTTTTCTGTTACTATTCGGTGATTTTCGATCATTTGTCGTTCGTTTTCATGCAAATTAAACGTTTCGCGTAGAGAATCGCTGATTCTGCGATAAACCAGTCGAAATCGTGTTTTCTGCTATAATTCGGTGATTTTCGTTCGTTTTCATGCAAATTAAGCGTTTCGCGTAGAGAATCGCTGATTCTGCGATAAACCAGTCGAAATCGTGTTTTCTGTTACTATTCGGTGATTTTCGATCATTTGTCGTTCGTTTTCATGCAAATTAAGCGTTTCGCGTAGAGAATCGCTGATTCTGCTATAAACCAGTCGAAATCGTGTTTTCTGCTATAATTCGGTGATTTTCGTTCGTTTTCATGCAAATTAATCGTTTCGCGTAGAGAATCGCTGATTCTGCGATAAACCAGTCGAAATCGTGTTTTCTGCTATAATTCGGTGATTTTCGATCAGTTACGTTCGTTTTCATGCAAATTAAGCGTTTCGCGTAGAGAATCGCTGATTCTGCGATAAACCAGTCGAAATCGTGTTTTCTGCTATAATTCGGTGATTTTCGTTCGTTTTCATGCAAATTAAGCGTTTCGCGTAGAGAATCGCTGATTCTGCGATAAACCAGTCGAAATCGTGTTTTCTGTTACTATTCGGTGATTTTCGATCATTTGTCGTTCGTTTTCATGCAAATTAAGCGTTTCGCGTAGAGAATCGCTGATTCTGCGATAAACCAGTCGAAATCGTGTTTTCTGCTATAATTCGGTGATTTTCGATCATTTTCGTTCGTTTTCATGCAACTTAAGCGTTTCGCGTAGAGAATCGCTGATTCTGCGATAAACTAGTCGAAATCGAGTTTTCTGCTATAATTCGGTGATTTTCGTTCGTTTTCATGCAAATTAAGCGTTTCGCGTAGAGAATCGCTGATTCTGCGATAAACCAGTCGAAATCGTGTTTTCTGTTACTATTCGGTGATTTTCGATCATTTGTCGTTCGTTTTCATGCAAATTAAACGTTTCGCGTAGAGAATCGGTGATTCTGCGATAAACTAGTCGAAATCGTGTGTTCTGCTATAATTCGGTGATTTTCGTTCATTTTCGTTCGTTTTCATGCAAATTAAGCGTTTCGTGTAGAGAATCGCTGATTCTGCGATAAACTAGTCGAAATCGTGTGTTCTGCTATAATTCGGTGATTTTCGTTCATTTTCGTTCGTTTTCATGCAAATTAAGCGTTTCGCGTAGAGAATCGCGTATTCTGCGATAAACTAGTCGAAATCGAGTTTTCTGCTATAATTCGGTGATTTTCGATCATTTTCGTTCGTTTTCATGCAAATTAAGCGTTTCGCGTAGAGAATCGCTGATTCTGCGATAAACCAGTCGAAATCGTGTTTTCTGTTACTATTCGGTGATTTTCGATCATTTTCGTTCGTTTTCATTCAAATTGTTACGTCCCGCGGGTCCTTTTCGCGTTTTTTAAAAACTGACGCGAACTCTACCGTGGATCAAGACGTTATTTCCTAACCTTTTTGGCCCAACCGGCGCGTACGTCCGCGTTCTGGCTCGGGATTTCGCGATGTTTTATTTACTTGGGCACTTACCTTCGCTGCCTCGTTGCCTTGTTATTGTTGACGCTGGCTCTCGCGTATAGTTGCCTCCTCGGGTCGTGGACGGGAATGCGAGCGATGTCGTGTACGATCGGCGGAAGGATCAGCGGAATAAGTTTATACGGCTGCTCTGCTACAGGCACTGCCATCCAGGTGTGGTCCACTGCTTCCTTTCGTTGTGGCTGCTGAGGCTTCGGGGGTGACCCGGACACGATTGTCACTTTCGCGGAGAACGCGGTTTCGCGGATGACGCGAGGAATCGAACACACGCCGAGATACGGACTAAATCTGTATGAGGTCACGTCCGTTTGATATTCGTGCGCCAAACGCTTCAACTGGTATTTTCGTCCGGCACGACGCGGCATGAAGGCTATTGTAGATCAATCACGAGATAACGATTCAATTTACTATCATTCGAGAAATCTCCCGTCGGCGTGCCGAGACTGCCTGGTGGGCTCAGACACACGCCAAGGAAAGATTCGGATCTATCTCGCGGAAACCCCGTGCTTGCGCCGAGACTGCCTGGTGGGCTCAGACACGCAAGTAGGGAGTTTATAATGGTATTAACAATTTCGTCGCGAGACACTTCACTGCACGTAGCACCGGAACGACAATAAACAACACTGAGTTTAATGGTGACGATGATTTAATATTTCAAAGACAATTACAAAATACAAATAAACTAAGAATACGCGTACGACTGAATATATATATAATATGATATAGAATAAGATGTAAGTAATACTAAGAAATCGCTCGATATAGAAAGGTTCGGAATAGTCGAGTGTTAGCGCGACTGAGGCGAGAACGAGAGTGAATCTCTCCGGTGCTGCACGGACCTCCTTCGCTCAGCGCCCGAGTGGTGGGGCGGACGGCGCTGCCAGCGCGATGTTGGGGCGCGTGGCGTGATGGTGGGGCGCGTGACGTTGCCTGGCGCGGCAGTGGGGCTCGCTAGCACGCGATGACGTACTGCCGGGCGCTTCCACGCGTCGTGAGGCGAAATAACGGACTTAGAATTATTTACAGAGTATATACATATATAATGACATTATAATATTAAAATGAATAGAAAAAATGTAGTGATATAAAATATAGATTATAAAATAAATAATGGTATGAATTATGGATTTATTATGTATGTATATATATATATATATGTATGTATTGAATCTTATTACTAACTTAGTCTATGCTTAACCTAATGGTGACGGATGACGTCATCGTCAACACGTCGGTGCCCGACGTGACACCTCCCCCCTTGGAAAAATAATTTTTCTGCGGAAAAATTATTTCTCGTCCTCGTCATTACTAATGTTTAGTTTCCTTCGTGCGGGTTTTGCGGGGTTGCTTAGCCTAGGGAAGTTTGACATTGTAATGTTTCTGTTCGCTAGGGGGCTTTGAACAATTGCGTGGGGAAGTTCGTCACATGTTACGTCTATTGACACTTCACTCGCACTGGGGATGCACTCTTGTCTTTGGGGAGGGGGCTCTTCGTGCACTGTCTCATTGTCTTTTGCCTTCAGGTAGAGGCAAAAATGTGTCAATGTACTCCATGAAGCGGCGATGAGTTGAACACTCCATCCATATTCTGCAAGCAGGACAATCCCGTTGAGTACAACGTTGATGCCCAACTTGATGACTCGGACGGCCATGCAGATCCCAATCAGCACCGCAGTCACGGAACCGAATTCGACAAATCGTCCTGTGGACTCTGCGATTTTCTCCAAAGTTGCCTGGTCCATGAGGCCGTATAGTGATGCTGACCCCTCGTTGTAGCTTCTCCCAGATGCACCTCCAGTAGCCACGTTCTTGGGGTCCACGCATCTCCAGTAAGACTCAGTCAGTGGCCGGATCGGTGGAAACGGTACTCTTCCTACCGATTTCGGCAGCATTTTGTACCACGTTCCATGCAGTTTGTAGGTGGCCGGAATCAGTTCATTACATTCCTGCTTCGTACCGATGGTCGTCAGAATGTGGTACCTCGGTGTCAGGAAATAAGATGAATCTCGGTACATCACCGGCAGCTCCTCATAGCAATCTTCTGTTTTTCTGAGGGTACAGTCAACCGGGATGCACTTGACGAGGTGGATCACCTCTGCCGCTTGGACTGCCATATATCCATGTTCTCCGGCGAGGGTAGTTGCTACTTCTGCAGGTTCATTATGGGTCATGGCTATTGTGATGCTTCTTGTGGTGGTCTGGTTCTGAGAAAGGCCGGTGGTCTGTGTAAGCGGGAGTACGTACAGTATTCCAGTAACTTGCATCTGTCTGCATGCTTCTTTAGGCGTATTCATTACATGCTGCTGCCGGCCGTTCTGCACTACAGAGATGTGTGGATGCATTCCGCAGTGGTAAATGGTACGGTCTACTTTGATCCGGTATTGGATCGTGGGAGTCTCATCGAATTCCGTGAGCTGCAGAGGTTGGGTCTTGGCCTCCTTATTGATGGGTACTGCTTCAGAAGGGTCGTATCTGGGATTGTCGATTGTAGAAAGTGTTGTAATATTAAGGGTGGATCCTCCGCAGTCATATCCAATTATTGCTGAGGCAATATGGAAGATGCTGACGGTAGTTAGGATGGCTGTGGTTGTCTTCAGTGTTGGGGTGTCGTCTGTTGACTGGCTTTGTTGAAGTTCGCTCGCGGATATATACCTGGGATCGTTGGTTTTCGAACTGGAGGGGCATATCCCCACCATATTTACTCTTTGAGCCCGGAAGGGTGGCGCGTGTTTTAACTTATTGGTATGTACAATGCGAGTGCGGTTTTTAAAGCTGATTTTGACATTATTATTCGCTAATATCTCTGTTACAACGTACGGTCCGGTGTATTCGTCGTCAAACTTATTTTTCCTCGGCTCCTTTAAGAGGAAAACCTTGTCTCCGACGGCAAAAGTCTCCGTTCGTAATTTGCGGTCGTAGTATTTTTTTGATTTCTCTTTAGCAGAATTTAGATTCTCACGGGCTTTCACAGTCGTTTCGATTAATTTATTTTGTAGGTCGGTAAGGTAAGTATTGTACGATTCGTCGGCAGAATCGCATTTTTCCGTATCTGCAGTAGGCGTTCGTGCCAAGGAACCGAAAACGAGCTCGTGTGGGGTAAAGAGCGTGCCCTCGTGAACGCTTGTGTTGTAGCTAAAGGTTGCGTACGGTAGCCACTCGTCCCAATTTCCTTTATTTATAAATTGCTTCAAGTATTCTGTCAGGACGTGGTGTGACCTCTCTATGGACCCGTTGCTCTGTGGCCTGAACGCAGTAGTCTTGAACTGGTTTATTTTGAATTTTCGGGCTACAGTTTTCATAAGTGTACTAAGGAAATTGGTGCCCTGGTCAGTAAGTATGGCCCTGGGTGCACCGAAACGGCAAATAAAATTCAAGATAAACGCGTCTGCAATATCTGTCGCTGTAGTGGCTTTTAAGGGGATGGCGAGTGAATATTTTGTTAGTAGATCTTGAATTGTGAGAATATTATTGAATCCATTGGGTGAGGTGGGAAGGGGACCGACGATATCCATAGAGATTTTATCGAAAGCCTTGCCGGGTGTGTCGGTGAGGACCATTGGTTGGCGGGTTTTTACTCGTACTAACTTCTTTTTTTGGCAAGGTATACATGAGTTTACATAATTCTGGACGTCTTTCTTCAAGGTTGGCCAATAATATTTTTCGCGAATTCGCCGATAGGTCTTTGTAATTCCTTTGTGCCCGGCGAAGGCTGACACGTGATTTTCTGCAAGGATATCGTCTCGTTTGTCCGGCTTAGGGATGGTTACTTCGTGTGAGCAACCGAATATTTGTGTGTTTGTAGTGGAAAAGTATTCGAGAAGTAGGTTTTGGAGGGAAGGCCAGGATACATCTTCTACGGAGGATTTCGAGATACTGAAGGATAGTAGTTGGAGTTCTGTCACGACGTCGAGCAATGATCTAAGGCACTCGACAACGTCTTCATATGATGCAGAATGGAGAATTGATTGCTTGACCGGGAGTAGTATTAGTTTCTTGGAATTATAATTAAGGACTTTGGCACGATGGAGCATGGCGTCTTTGAATAGGGGAATTTTGTTGTTTAGTACCAGATCGATGGTACCTGTGTCGAGGGGGTGTCCATCTAATGAAATAAATCCGACCAGATTGTCATTTCTCATGATTAGCCTGTCTCTCGTATGGATGAGTGTCCGTCTCGTCGTTTCCGTCATGGGGATCGTTGCGGGCTCGAAAATGTCATCGTCGCTGCTGTCGTCGTCTGTTTCGACGGCCATGTTGTCGGATGAGGATGGGAAGAGATTGGGTGAGGAGGAAGTAGCGGCGTGATCAAGCGGTCGAGGGGAAGGGGAAGGAAGGACCAATGGAGACGGTGTTGGTGAGCGTGATGGCGGCTGTGTTGCCTGGATTGGTTGGGAATCGTCTGGGTGGGGAGGAGAAAACGGAATTTGGTCGCTGATTTGAGGAGTGTCGTTGTTGGCGGATAGGAATGGAGGAGTGGAAGGGGATGTAGCAGATTGGCGGACAGGGTTGAAGATGGCGGAATCGGAGGAGTCGGAGGCGATGGAAAATGGAAGGACAGGAACCGGGTTACGTGATAATGCGTCTGCGTTTAAATTGGTTTTCCCGGTTTTGTAGGTGACCCTGTATTCATATTCCGCGAGCTTCAGGCGCCATCGCAAAAGTCGCGAGGTCGGGTCCTTGACAGAATTAACCCAAACCAACGGTTGGTGATCCGTAATCAGATTAAATTTGTGTCCGTATATGTAGGGACGGAAGTATTGGACGCAATATATTATGGCGAGGCACTCTTTTTCAATAGTGGAGTAATTGAGCTCGGCTCCGTGTAAGAGGCGTGACGCGTATGCAATTGGTTTGTCTTTTCCCGGTTCTCCCTGACTTAATACGCCGCCGATGGCGTACCCGGAAGCGTCAGTCGTTACATTAAACTCCCGCGAAAAGTCGGGGTACTGTAAAAGCGGTGAAGTTGTTAAAATTTCACGGAGCGTAACGAAAGCAAGCTCTTGGTCGGTTCCCCACTCGAACTTCCTTTCCTTTTTTAGCAAATTAGTTAAAGGTTTAGAAATTTGTGAGAATTTATTGATAAAACGACGGTAGTAACCCGCGAGACCCAGGAACTCACGGACCGTTTTCACATTTTTCGGGCGCGGAAATTCCTGCACGGCCACGATTTTCTTCGGACACGGTTTGACGCCGTCCTCGCCGATGACGTGGCCAAGATATGCCACCTCCCGATGCAAGAAGCCGCACTTCGACGGTTGTAATTTCAAGTTTGCCTTTCGCAGTCTTCCAGCTAATTTTTCGAATTTCGATCTGTGCTCGGCAAGACTTCGAGCGTAAATTACTATATCGTCCAGGTATACGAATAGTTCCGTACCCTGGAGGCCTGAAAGAATATTGTCCATCAACCGCTGGAAGGTTGCGGGGGCGTTACGGAGGCCGAAAGGCATACGCCTGTATTCATAGTGGCCGTAAGGAGTTGAAAATGCAGTCTTGGCCGCGTCCTCGGGTTCCATGCCGATCTGGTGGAAACCGGATGCCAGGTCGAAAACGCTAAAATATTTAGCACTGCCGAGTTGGTCGAGGATTTCCAATATGCTCGGCAGCGGATAGGCGTCGGGAACAGTTTTTTCGTTTAACGCGCGAAAATCAATCACCATACGCCATCTTTTGTTACCGTGCTCATCCGGTTTTTTAGGTACGATCCATAGGGGACTGTTGTAAGGAGATTCTGACGGGACTACTATGTTACTAGCTAATAATTCCTTCATTTGACTGTTAATTTCTTCCCTATGGATCGGTGGGTAACGATATTGCTTAACATGGATCGGCATAGGATCCGTGGTAACTATTTTATGGCGTACGGTGGCTGTCTGTCCCAGGTAATCGCTGGGGAGATGGAAAAGGTCATGGTGCGCTAGGATTATTTCGCGCACATGATGTCTCTCTTCCTCGCATAGATGACTCGTACTAATTATGTCGTTAATCTCTTCTATGCGGGAATCGTGAGAGCTGAGGTTGAATTTAAGATCTGAATTTGAATTAACATTGTTGCTGGAGTTAGAATTGGAATAAGAATTTGAATTTGAATTAGAGTTTGAGATTGAAAAAATTGAAGCTACGTCGACTTCCGCGGCATCCATGATCTTTTCGACCTCCTCCAGCTCCATGACCGGCATGGGGAGGTCGGCGTCAGATTCGGTCGTGTTGACCACTTTTAGGATTGTTTTACCGTCGGAGATTCGTGCGACGCAGTGAGGAATTAGTATACCCGGTGCCAATTCCCTTCGTGGAATGTAACCGTACTCTGGCCCGGTGGCTGTTATCGCTATGTATGCGGACGTGCGTGCTTTTACTGTAACGCGATTTGGTAATACGAAAGGGAGACGACTCCCGCACCAGGTCATTGAGTTATCTGGATAGGAGATCACTGCTCCTTCGCGTAGGAATACGGAACCGGTTAATCCGTCCGTTGGAATTGGAAAGGCGTCAGGAACGACTTGAAATTCTATAATTTTATCGAGGCAGGTCAGGTTCACCGTGCCGAGGGAAGTAGTCGTTCCTTCACCGATTCCCTCGATCGTAACACGCTTTGCACGATCGACTAAAACGTTCGATTTTAAATGTGATAATTTTATTATGTTAGTGCAGGCCCCCGTGTCGACGAGGAGGTCTGCTTCCGATTTCAATTCGGGAATTATGAGTTTGATTATTAATACGTCGTCGCCTGGTCGGATAGTGATCCTTGTGACTCGTCGGGTTGAGTCTGCTCTGATTGAGCCGAAATCGCTCGAATTGGACGGTTCGATGGGCTTGCCTCCCGTCTCGAATTTGGTGTGGACGGGAGGGACTGTCCGTTTCCCGATTGTTCCTTGAGGCGGTTATTGTACTCGCGCTTTCGGCATTCATGAATATCATGGCCCGGCGTCTTACAGTAATTGCAATGTTTCGGCGGTACGCGTTGTGTAGCCCGACTGTCCTCGCGGCGTTGAGGCGGCGTGTATGTGTCCCGACTTTGCCGCGGGTTGTTATTGTTCGCCGCGTCGCGATAAGAGCTGTAGCGCGGCGGCTCGGTAGGCCTTTCATCCCGCGGTTCGTTTGTATATGAGGCGGCTCGGTAACCTGAATCGTTTCGGTTATCTGCGCGCGGTGACTCGTACCGGCGTGAGTCATTGCTCATGACGGTCGGCCCGTTTGAATAGCCGCTCGGGCGATACGGTGAAGGTGATCGGTGTGTAAAGTAAATATCCCGGTTTGATACTGGATTATCGCGTCCCGAGAATCTGACTTGTTTATTTCCAAATCGTAATTTATCTTGTTCAAATTCTTTGTAAAACGATATTGCTTCGTCGAAAACATAGTCTAAAGGTTCGTTCCGCATATGGCGAATTTCCGTACGGAGATCAGGGGTCAAGCCGCGGATGAAGCTACGTCGCGTAAGATTGTCTATGTTACCGAGATCTGCGTCGCGGTCGCAATCGATGATCGCGGTTCTGAGATCTTTTACGCGGCTAATGTACGTTAATATGTGCTCATTGAATTTCATGGCGATGTTTGTCATTTCGCCGCGATAGTGGTCTACGGTATGGTCTGCGCCAAATATGGTTTTTAATCTGTTGCAGATGTCATTAACCGAATCTAAAATTTTATCTTCTACGGCGGTGTACGCGGCGCCGCGGAGCTTGCTAACTATTAGCTTTGTTAAAGTGATTTCCGCGTGGGAGGGAATTAGGTCGCGAGCACGATTGCAGGCTCGCGTGAATTGTAAGACCGGGAGGTTATTTCCGTCATAGCTAGGAACTGATTCTATTGCGGCTTTAATCAGAACGCTCGTGTTTTCGGCGTCGGTCGCGGCGTCTCTCTGTCGCGGATAAGACAGTGCGATATTTGGCCGTAAGAATGGAAGATCCCGATCGTCCAGCAAGGAGTCCGCCGGGTTTATTCCTTCACGTTTTAGAGTTTCAAGCTCGTTACGTAAAATCGCGAGTTCCTTTTGGGCGGCTTCGCGGTCTCTATCGGCTTGGTTTTTGATCTCTTGACGAGCGCGTTCAACTTCTTGTTCCGCCGCTTGGTATTCTTTCTCGAGGAGTATACGATTCTTTTCTACCGCGGCGGCTTCCCTGCGGAGACGGCTTTCCTTATTTTCGAGCTGAATTTGTAACGCGGAGAGTTCGTCCTGATTTAAGGCACGGGAGCGCGTATTGTCGGCCGGTGTAGCCATCGCGAATGGTTAGCTATCCCACCGCTGCCACCAAATTTGTTACGTCCCGCGGGTCCTTTTCGCGTTTTTAAAAACTGACGCGAACTCTACCGTGGATCAAGACGTTATTTCCTAACCTTTTGGCCCAACCGGCGCGTACGTCCGCGTTCTGGCTCGGGATTTCGCGATGTTTTATTTACTTGGGCACTTACCTTCGCTGCCTCGTTGCCTTGTTATTGTTGACGCTGGCTCTCGCGTATAGTTGCCTCCTCGGGTCGTGGACGGGAATGCGAGCGATGTCGTGTACGATCGGCGGAAGGATCAGCGGAACAAGTTTATACGGCTGCTCTGCTACAGGCACTGCCATCCAGGTGTGGTCCACTGCTTCCTCTCGTTGTGGCTGCTGAGGCTTCGGTGGTGACCCGGACACGATCGTCACTTTCGCGGAGAACGCGGTTTCGCGGATGACGCGAGGAATCGAACACACGCCGAGATACGGACTAAATCTATATGAGGTCACGTCCGTTTGATATTCGTACGCCAAACGCTTCAACTGGTATTTTCGTCCGGCACGACGCGGCATGAAGGCTATTGTAGATCAATAACGAGATAACGATTCAATTTATTATCATTCGAGAAATCTCTCGTCGGCGTGCCGAGACTGCCTGGTGGGCTCAGACACACGCCAAGGAAAGATTCGGATCTATCTCGCGGAAACCCCGTGCTTGCGCCGAGACTGCCTGGTGGGCTCAGACACGCAAGTAGGGAGTTTATAATGATATAACAATTTCGTCGCGAGACACTTCACTGCACGTAGCACCGGAACGATAATAAACAACACTGAGTTTAATAGTGACAATGATTTAATATTTCAAAGAAAATTACAAAATACAAATAAACTAAGACTACGCGTAAGACTGAATATATATATATAATATGATATAGAACAAGATGTAGGAATAGTAATACTAAGAGATCGCTCGATATAGAGAGGTTCGGAATAGTAGTGTTAGCGCGACTGAGGCGAGAACGAGAGTGAATCTCTCCGGTGCTGCACGGACCTCCTTCGCTCAGCGCCCGAGTGGTGGGGCGGACGGCGCTGCCAGCGCGATGGTGGGGCGCGTGGCGTGATGGTGGGGCGCGTGACGTTGCCTGGCGCGGCAGTGGGGCTCGCTAGCACGCGATGACGTACTGCCGGGCGCTTCCACGCGTCGTGAGGCGAAATAACGGACTTAGAATTATTTACAGAGTATATACATATATAATGACATTATAATATTAAAATGAATAGTAAAAATGTAGTAATATAAAATATGGATTATAAAATAGATAATGTTATGAACTATGGGTATGTATGAATTATGAATTATTATGTATGTATATATATATATATGTATGTATTGAATCTTATTACTAACTTAGTCTATGCTTAACCTAATGGTGACGGATGACGTCATCGTCAACACGTCGGTGCCCGACGTGACACCAGAATCGCGAATTCGCACGCTGAAACGCTTAATTTGCATGAAAACGAACGAAAATGATCGAGAAACAACGAATTGTTGCAGAAAACACGATTTCGACTAGTTTATCGCAGAATCAGCGATTCTGTACGCGAAACGCTTAATTTGCATGAAAACGAACAAAAATGATCGAAAATCGCCGAATTGTGGCAGAAAACACGTTTTCGACTAGTTTATCGCAGAATCAGCTATTCTCTACGCGAATCCGCCGTTTCTGACCAGAATCGCGTATTCGCACTCTGAAACGCTTAATTTGCATGAAAACGAACGAAAATGATCGAGAATCGCCGAATTGTTGCAGAAAACACGATTTCGACTAGTTTGTCGCAGAATCAGAGAATCTCTACGCGAAACGCTTAATTTGCATGAAAACGAACGAAAATGATGGAAAATCAGCGAATTATAGCAGAAAACACGTTTTCGACTAGTTTGTCGCAGAATCACCGATTCTATACGCGAAACGTGTAATTTGCATGAAAACGAACGAAAATGATCGAAAATCGCCGAATTGTGGCAGAAAACACGTTTTCGACTAGTTTGTCGCAGAATCACCGATTCTATACGCGAAACGTGTAATTTGCATGAAAACGAGCGAAAATCATCGAAAATCACAGAATTGTGGCCGAAAACACGATTTCGACTAGTTTATCGCAGAATCAGCGATTCTCTACGCGAAAGGCTTAATTTGCATGAAAACGAACGAAAATGATCGAAAATCGACGAATTGTGACAGAAAACACGTTTTCGACTAGTTTGTCGCAGAATCAGAGATTCTCTACGCGAAACGCTTAATTTGCATGAAAACGAACGAAAATGATGGAAAATCAGCGAATTATAGCAGAAAACACGTTTTCGACTAGTTTGTCGCAGAATCAGAGATTCTCTACGCGAAACGCTTAATTTGCATGAAAACGAACGAAAATGATCGAAAATCGCCGAATTGTGGCAGAAAACACGTTTTCGACTAGTTTATCGCAGAATCAGCGATTCTCTACGCGAAACGCTTAATTTGCATGAAAACAAACGAAAATGACCGAAAATCGACGAATTGTAACAGAAAACACGTTTTCGACTAGTTTGTCGCAGAATCAGAGATTCTCTACGCGAAACGCTTAATTTGCATGAAAACGAACGAAAATGATGGAAAATCAGCGAATTATAGCAGAAAACACGTTTTCGACTAGTTTGTCGCAGAATCAGCGATTCTCTACGCGAATCCGCCGTTTCTGACCAGAATCGCGTATTCGTACGCTGAAACGCTTAATTTGCATGAAAACAAAAGAAAATTATCGAAAATCGCCGAATTGTGGCAGAAAACACGATTTCGACTAGTTTGGCGCAGAATCAGCGATTCTCTACTCGAAACGCTTAATTTGCATGAAAACGAACAAAAATGATCGAAAATCGCCGAATTGGAGAGGAAAACACGTTTTCAACTAGTTTATCGCAGAATCAGCGATTCTCTACGCGAAACGCTTAATTTGCATGAAAACGAACGAAAATGATTCCCTTACCTCCCTTGCTTAAGAGGGGGAGTGGAGGCGCCTAAAAGCGGCGATAGAGGATACGGCGGCGGAGGAGCATGTATCGGTCGTAGCGAGGGTCGTCTATGGCGATGTCCTCAAGGTGCGGCAGTGAGGGGGTGAACTCCACCCTGTCGAGCTTCCACGGCGTGGGAGGCTGCTGGGCCGGCCGGAGGGTGATCCGGAATCCGGGAGGAATGCGCTTGACCGACACGACGCGGCAGCGCGGAGCGGTCAACGCGGAAACTTCGCGGGGGTGGCTCGCGAGGGTGGCCACCTGAACCGGGGGCGGTACGCGCCCGGATGGATCGTAGGGGTGCTAGTGCGCGAGGGGTGCTCGCTTCGCACGCTGGAATTTCTTCCCGAGAGAGAGAGAGAGAGAAGGGTTGTTGAGGAAAAGGGGTGAATCGAGGAATTTAATAAGGGAAACACTAGGAGAAAGTACGAAATAACGCGAGAAAAATGTGTCACTGGGGCAAGTATTCCGTCACTCGTCGGCGCGGATCGACACACGAGGTGATCGTCCTCGCCCTTAGAACGAGGGTCGGGAAAACTGTATCGAGTGCACTCCACTAATTTTGGCGATACGCCGATGCTTGGGGCTCGCACTTTCGTCACTCGTCGGCGCGGATCGGAACACTAAGGTTACCGTCCTCGCCCTTAGAACGAGGGCCGGAAAGGGCGATAGCGAGCACTTTCAATTAATTTATTTATTCGGCCGCGAAGGGATGGTAAACGAAGGGTTGCACCAAAAATAACACTTCAGGGTGCGTCAGCACCGAGGTAAAACCGCACTGTATTTCCGAAATAATATCGAAGAGGAAGGAAAGAAAAGGCAGAGAAATGTCGAAGAAATATTATAATATATATATATGTAATATTAAACTCTCACACTCACTTCACAATTTTAATAACGAAAAGGAATATAATATAATAGGATAATAGAACTGAACGACGCTGATGTAATTTAACACTAATTATAATGATGTAACATAATAACGATAATTCGGATAATACGAAGTAATAATAATCAAAATAATAAGGATAAATCGATATAATCAGCAAATAATAAAGGAAATTAATCAGGAAGGAATTAAAAGGAATCAGAAATCGTAATCGAAAACGAAATTGAAATAGGATCACTCGCGGAACTGCACTTCTACGATGTGAACACGGCGCGATCTGAAGAGCAACTGAACGATGTGTGCGCGTCGCGAAAGCCAAGACTCAAGAGGTAAATCGGTATAATCGATAAATTGTCACGTCCCAGAGGGGGTGTTTTCCGACGGGAAAATGAGAGAGGGGGTTGAACCGACCTCCTCACCCCTTGTCAGTGACTGTGTGTGAATGAGCGATCTTTGATCCACGCGGCACGTACGTCCGCGTCTAATCTCGGCCCGTATCCGGCGATATCCCGATTCGAGGGTCGACGCGCGCGAAAGGGGAGGGGAAACGGAAAGGGGTTGTTCTTCTACTTACCTCCCTTGCTTACGAGGGGGAGTAGAGGCGCCTAAAAGTGGCGGTACAGGATACGGCGGCGGAGGAGCACGTATCGGTCGTAGCGGGGGTCGTCTATGGAGATGTCCTCAAGGTGCGGCAATGAGGGGGTGAACTCCACCCTGTCGAGTTTCCACGGCGGTGGAGGCTGCTGGGCCGGCCGCAGGGTGATCCGGAATCCGGGAGGAAGTCGCTGGACCGACACGACGCGGCAGCGCGGAGCGGTCAACGCGGAAACTTCGCGGGGGTGGCTCGCGAGGGTGGCCACCTGAACCGGGGGCGGTACGCGCCCGGATGGATCGCAGGGGTGCTGGTGCGCGAGGCGTGCTCGCTTTGCACGCTGGAATTTCTTCCCGGCTCGGCGGGTGCGTCGCATGGAGTGCGGGAGAGAAAGAGAGAGAGAGAGAGAGAGAGAGAGATAGGGTTTGTTTCGGAAAAGGGGTGAATCGAGGAATTTAATAAGGGAAACACTAGGAGAAAAGTACGAAATATCGCGAGAAAATGTGTCACTGGGGCAAGTATTCCGTCACTCGTCGGCGCGGATCGACACACGAGGTGATCGTCCTCGCCCTTAGAACGAGGGTCGGGAAAACTGTACCGAGTGCACTCCACTAATTTTGGCGATACGCCGATGCTTGGGGCTCGCACTTTCGTCACTCGTCGGCGCGGATCGGAACACTAGGGTTACCGTCCTCGCCCTTAGAACGAGGGCCGGAAAGGGCGATAGCAAGCACTTCCAATTACATTATTTATTCGTCCGCGAAGGGAAGGTAACGAAGGGTTGCACCAAAAATAACACTTCAGGGTGCGTCAGCACCGAGGTAAAACCGCACTGTATTTCCGAAATAATATCGAAGAGGAAGAAAAGAGAAGGCAATGAAATGTCGAAGGAATATTATAATATATATATATGTAATATTAAACTCTCTCACTCACTTCACAATCTTAATAACGAAAAGGAATATAATATAATAGGAACTGAACGATGTCGGTATAATATAACACTGATAATAATGATGAAATAAACAACAGTAACTCGGATAATACGAAAAGAAATAGTAAACAAAATAAGGATAAATCGATATAATCAGTAAAATAATAAACGAAATTAATGTAACGGATAAGGAAATAATAATAGGAAAAGAATAAGAAAGGAATCAGAAATCGTAATCGAAAACGAAATGGAAATAGAATCACTCGCGGAACTGCACTTCCACGATGTGAACACGACGCGATCTGAAGAGTAACTGAACGATGTGTGTGCGTCGCGAAAGCCAAGACTCAAGAGGTAAATCGGTATAATCGATAAATAATAAAAGGAATTAATATATTGGATTAAGAAATAATAATAGGAAAAGAATAAGGAAGGAATCAGAAATCGTAATCGAAAACGAAATTGAAATAGAATCACTCGCGGAACTGCACTTCTACGATGTGAACACGGCGCGATCTGAAGAGCAACTGAACGATGTGTGTGCGTCGCGAAAGCCAAGACTCAAGAGAGTGAGACAAGCACGGCGGCTTCTATTTATAGCATCGAAAACTGCCTGTTGCTAGGCGGATTTGTCACGTAGGCCACTGGCTTATGTAATCGCCACGTGCCATTAGTCACGTACGCCACTCGGTTATGTAACTTGTTTGTCTCGATTGGAATGTCATAGGCGTAACTATTAAACGTTTGTACGGTTTAATAGTTATAATTTCTAACTCGACTGGCTTTTACCGTGGAAATTAATTATGCTTAACGAGTTATAATTAATTTCCATTATCCACAATATTAAATAATTGTTTTTAAATATGCAGGTTTTCGTTTTCGATTGTATAGGAATTGGAAAATATTCGCATTCTTATAACTAATGTGTTCGTGTTACAATGGATGAGTGCTTATAATTAACTTATAATTAATTAATCGCATCTTGCAATATTCGTGATGCAGAGTTGCGATTTCTGTTGCTGATACATATGATAATTCGTATAATAATTACTTATTTCATGAGATCTGAAGCGTAATTATTCTCTAATTGAAACCATTGGCGTAATTATGAATTATTTCTATGAGATCATTTAATTCTGACTGTTCCGATAATTCTTATATAAATTGTAATTGTAAATATTATTTGTTCTATTAGTAAACATTATATTGTAAATATTGTTTGTTTTTGTAAATATTATTTATTTACATTGTAAATATTATTTGTGACTGTAGATAATATTTACCTGAATCGTAATTATTATGTATTTGGATTGTAGATAATATTTATATAACTTGTGTGGGATCAGGACCCCCAGAACAAAAAGTATGTAGGAGATCGGGAAGAACGGGAGGGTTCCGTGGGTGAGCGCGTTAGTCGATCGGCTACCACCAGTGAGGTCGCGGGTTCGATTCCCGGCGGCGGTGCCCTCATTTTTCCCGAGATCCTACGATTGGTGTCAGAAGTGGGATTGGGGGAACACCGATCGCCGCACGATGGCGCTGTGAGTTTCTGAGTTGTTACGACGAGTTGTGTTTGGTGGCTCTGTGTATGGCCACAACACAAAAAAGACGATGAGACGACGCTGTGACGGACATTCGAGGGCGAATGTCGTTGCAGGATGGCCGAGTGTGGGATCAGGACCCCCAGAACAAAAAGTATGTAGGAGATCGGGAAGAACGGGAGGGTTCCGTGGGTGAGCGCGTTAGTCGATCGGCTACCACCAGTGAGGTCGCGGGTTGGATTCCCGGCGGCGGTGCCCTCATTTTTCCCGAGATCCTACAATTGGGGGCTCGTCCGGGATCGAATCGGATCATATGTTGGCAGAATTACTTATTGGTTGTGCGTGAATATTCGCGGTGTTTAGGAAGTGTGACGCAGTGGTCGTGCAGAACCTCATTCTGGACGGTAGCTTTGTACGGTGTTGTGCAGTGCGTGATAGGCAGACGGCCGCAAGAAGATTTATATTACGCAGTGTATTTAGGGTGTCAAGATGCCGTTCTCGAGTGGGGAATGTGGTCCCGCTGTCGAATCGATGACGACCGAGGAGCTGCGAGACAGGCTGCAGGAGCTTGGTCGCTCGATAAAAGGATCTAAGGCCGTGCTGGCCGTTAGACTGAGAAAGGCCATGCAGAACGCAGAAAAGACGAAAGACGATGGAAATGATGACGGTGACGAAGAGAATTTCGACGCGCTCTCTAAAGACGAAGTCAAGACGAGACTCCGCGCCTTGGGCCTGAAGGTGACAGGTAAGAAGGCCGAGTTGGTGGGGAGGCTGAAGGCAGCCTACGAAGATGATGACGACGAAGATGATGACGACGAGGATGACGACGACGAAGACGATGACGACAATGAAGATGAAGACGACAATGAAGATGAAGATGACAATGAAGATGAAGACGATAATGAAGATGACGCTGAAGATGAAGAAAAAGGATTTATGTTTAAGAGTGTCGCATTGGGCACTTTTAATCGATCAGTTCGATTACACGATCGAGCATCGACCAGGAGCATCGATGCGCCACGTTGACGCACTAAGCAGGAATCCTGTTGAAGTCTTTCTAGTGCAGGAGGGCCGAAACGGATTAATTGAAACAATTCAGAGAGCTCAGCAAGACGATCCTGAATTAAAAAAGACGATCGACGCTGTTCAGGCCGGGCGACACACGGACTTTTCGATGTCTAAACGAGGAATCTTGTACCGAGAAGATGGTGGAGTCGACCTCATGGTGATACCCAAAATTATGCAGTACGATGTAATAAAGCAGGCACACGAGCAAGGACATTTTGGATGGAAGAAAATCGAATTTGCGTTAAAACGAGAATTTTGGTTTCCTAATATGCGACAGAAAATTCAGAAGGTGATTGGGAACTGTGTCAAGTGCTTGTTGGCAGAAAGAAAATACGGAAAGAGCGATGGACTACTAAATCCAATCGAGAAAGGAGCTACACCGTTGGACACGTATCACGTGGATCATCTAGGGCCGATGCCATCCACGAGAAAGGCATATAACCATTTGTTGGTGGTGGTAGACGCATTCACGAAGTTTGTGTGGATCTACCCGACGAAGTCGACGACTGCAAACGAAGTTGTCGATAAATTAAAGAAGCAAGCGACCGTTTTCGGGAATCCTAGACGCATAATTTCGGACCGCGGAACGGCGTTCACCGCTAATGTGTTTAAGGAGTATTGTGCAACGGAAAACATCGAGCATGTTTTAATCACCACGGGCATCCCGAGGGGAAACGGACAGGTTGAAAGGATGAACCGCGTCATCATCCCCATGTTGACCAAGATGGCGATATCCAATCCTATGGAATGGTGGAAACACGTGGATCAGGTGCAACAATTTATGAATTCAACATTCAGTAGGAGCACGCAGATGACTCCTTTTGAGTTGATGATTGGAGAGAAAATGAGGTTGAAGGATGACCAGCAGTTGAGAGAACTAATAGAAGAAGAATTTATTAAGGTATACGAGGAAAAACGCACTAATTTACGAGACGAAGCCAGGAAGAATATTCTCAACGTCCAGAGAGAGAATAAAAAGACGTACGACAGGAAGAGGAAAAAAGCCAGAAAATTTAAGGTTGATGACCTTGTAGCCATACAAAGGACACAATTTGGGGGAGGTGCGAAATTGCACCCGAAATTTTTAGGACCTTACAGAGTAACGAGCACAATGAGGGGTGACCGATACATTGTGGAGAAGGTGGGAGATCATGAGGGCCCAAACAAAACAAGTTCAGCGGCGGACCTTATGAAACCATGGACGAGATTAACCGATTGGAATGAGGTGTTTAATAACAGCGATGAAGATAACGCCCTGGAGGTTGACGACCATCTGGAAGATTAAGCTGTGAGGTATCGAGGACGATACCCGAGCAGGACGGCCGGTTGTAGGTCCAGTGCGTGTCCGAGAATGATTCGAGTGCCGCGCGTGAAAGATAAACTCCCGTGCGCGGCTGTGTCGTTTCCTTGTGCCTTCGTTCCGCGCGCGTTCGGCGGCATCGTTTGTCGGCGGGAGTAAAGGACCCGCGCGGACCCGAGCGGCCCGATCGCGGCCGCCGCGTTACAATAACAGACAATGTGGACGAGCTGGCGAGTTTGGGAGATGTTCGGTATCGGGCAGTTCTCGTCGAGACGTGGAGAAGCGCGCTTCGGGGCGTCTTTCTAATATCTCTTGTTTATACCTTGTCTTTTGTTCCTTTTTTTTGTTAAATATATTCACTCTTTAAAATACCAATGGTTTTTTGTCATTCCGTGGTCCGTATGATCCTACACTTGTAAATATTATTTATTTAAATAATATTTATTTGAGTTGCGAATAATATTTACTTTAGTTGTAAATATTATTTATTTCAATTGTAAATACTATTTGCTTGAATTGTAAATAGTATTTATTTGAGTTGTAAATATTATTTATTTTCATTGTAACTGTTTGTAATTGTAATTATAATTATTATTTATTAACCGTTTGTAATCACTATTTGTGTGTGTTCTAGTGCTTTTTCGTAGGTAAGTATAATTTATAAAGGTAAGTATTATTAACTCTAATGATTGTTCATAGGGGTGAGTATTGTTTATAACAATGAATATCCTTAGTTTTGATTATTCTATAGAATTAATGCGATTATTCTTTGTTTCAGGTTCCCATAGGCGCAAGTATTCTTCCGGAGATCTCATTGGCGTAAGAATCAATAATTCTATTTCGATTTTATAATTGTACTAATAAACATTCAAATGAATTTATATATCTTCTTTGTTTCAGCGGTTTCATAGGCGTAAGTATTATCTATTCTGACGATCGCATAGGCGTACGTATCAATTATTTATATTGAACATATGATGTGATTGTTAAATATTTAATTGAACTAATATGATTATCGTTTGTTTCAGCAACTCATAGGCATGAGTATTGTTTCTCTTGCCGGTTTCATAGGCGTAAGTATTACTTCTTTTATATTATATATATAATGCGATTATTAATATTTAATCGAACTAATATGACTTATTGTTTGTTTCAGCGATTCATAGACGTAAGTATTATTTGTTCTGGAGATTCCATAGGCGTAGCTACCGATTATTATATGTAAATTATATAATATGATTATTAATATTTTAATCAAACTAATATGCATTATTGTTTGTTTCAGCGATTCGTAACGTAAGTATTAGTTATTCCAACGATTCCATAGGCGTAGGCATCGATTATTTGTCGACTCGATAAGGGTTAGTATTATATGTTCCGTTTAAATTATATATGATTTATATGAATGTGATATGTCACTATACGTTGTTTCAGGTATAGTGCGTTTCAAAACATCGCTTATGGAGTGTTTGGAGTTGGGGAGCGCGAAGAGTTAATCTACTCTAAATTATGAATTAGTTATGATTTATAATAACTTATGACTAACTTACATCTAATTCCAACATTGTCGTGTTACGTCCCGTGACGTCGATCAATGCCCGTGGCGGCTAGATCTCGACTGGGGGACGCACGATATTTACACGGTCTTCGATCCACGCAGCACGTACGTCTGCGTCTGATCAGGACCCGGAAAACGATCGGTTACACGCGACTTTACAATTCGGAACAGCTACGATTCGGTTCGCGGACGCGTTCTTATAATCTAACGCTCACCGATGATAGTCCTTTAGTAATAATAATCCAACACTTCTGTTCGCAGCCGGCAGTATCGGGTGTATCGGGGGTCCTCGATGCAGATGTCGTCCACTGGAGGCAATGGAGGGATGACACTGACAGGGGCCAATCTCCAGATGATATCTTCCGGGCGCTCGATTCTGTAGGTCAAGCGGGTCTCGCCTGTCAAGGTCTCGTCGCGGGTAATGCGGCACCGCACCGTCCCGATGATATCCCCCTCGGTGACCTCGGCTTGTTTTCTGTCACAGGGTACTGCTTGACTGGCTGCGGCGAAGATGGCCTCCAGGTGTCGGTTGACAGCTTCTCGGAAAAACGGATTGACGTCGCGTGGGCTACCCGCGTGATTGGTGCCCTTGTGCGGATTGTCGTGCGATTTACGTGCTTCGCGAGCTAGCTTGGCTAGCTGGAATTTCCTCCCGGCTCGCCGCGTGCGAGGCGTAGGTAGCGAAGGATGTAAGTTGGATACGGCTCTATTAGGATATTGTACAAGCTCGGTTCTGTATTCTAACTCACTTGCGTACTTGCTTCTATCGATCACCGGTGCGGATCAAGTCCTCACTGTCGACGATTCTCTCGGAGCAGCTATGAGACCACTTGCCGAAGCGCTGAAGTAACTCGCGGGCCGTGAAGGATCGGAGACACTGGGATATAAGGGCAGGTAAATAACTGTTCACTGAGTTTAATATATAAATGCAAATAACTAACACTATATTCTCTATGTTGTAGGTTACACTGGTTATTAACGAGTAAATGCTGAATAATAATACGAATAGATATTGAATAATGGATGCGAGTAAGTATAATGATTATTATGTTAAGTTAACATTGAACGAACGTTGATTTAATATAATATTATAGGCTGGTATGACCTGAGCGGATCAGGATGTAGAAGAGCACGTCTTAACTGTTTGCGAGCCGCGGTAGGACTGCGCTACTAGACGGTGATTCGAATTAGGAGAGTACGTGTTGCCTCTGTGCGAGCCGCGGTAGGACTGTCGATGCGGACTGGCTCTCGTTGGTGCGTCGACTGCGAAGTGAGAAGTGAGAGGAGTGGGGAGCCAATCAGAGGCGAGTGGTCCCACAGTGGCAGACTGCTGTGTCAGGTGCACGTGTGCGTCCGCGATGCCCGCCAGCCTTATCTTTGCTGACGCGGTTCCTGTGCCCGTCGACAGTCCCAACGGAGTACGTGCCTTATCTCTGCGAGATAGGATAAGGCGCGCATCATTGACGTACTTATAATTTATTTCGTGCTTTACATTGGCGTACGTATCGGAAATATTATAATATTGCTTCTTATTAAATAATATGCTTATATGATTAATATTCTTAATATTGATGTGTATGTTGAGTGTATGTGTGCTTATTATTTATGTGTTTGTGTTACAGGAATGTGTGCTTATTCTACGCAGTATGGCGATATATTATACGCAGCTACAAGAGTACGGTAGTATTGTCGGTTCTTATTTAACGCTTCTTTTATGTGTGTGTGTGTGTCGTATGTGTGTATACTTATTTCTTATATATTTTGCAGGAATACGTGCCTACTCTATGCTGTTACAAGGGGTGCGATGATTACGATATATGGTGTCCAAATCAAACGTTGGACGACGCGGCCAACGTCACAGTCGTTCGGACAACGTCACAATATTATGGTATATTCTGGTATATTCTGTTATATTCTAGTATATTCTGGTATATGTTGCTATATTCTAGTATATTCTGGAATATTCTGTTATATTCTAGTATATTCTGATATATTCTGGTATATTCTAGTATATTCTGCTATATTCTAGTAATATTATGGTATATTCTGGTATATTCTGGATTATTCTTCTATATTCTCGTATATTATAGAATATTCTGGTATATTCTGGTATATTCTAGTATATTCAGGTATATTCTCGTATATTCATCAATATTCTAGTAATATTATGGTATGTTCTGGTATATTCAGGTATATTCTCGCATATTCATCTATATTCGAGTAATATTATGGTATATTCTGGTATATTCTGCTATATTCTAGAATATTCTGGTATATTATGTTATATTCTGGTATATTCTGGTATATTCTGGTATATTCTAGTATATTCTTCTATATTCTAGTAATATTATGGTATATTATGGTATAGTCAGGTATATTCTGGTATATTCTTGATTATTCTACTATATTCTACTATATTCTCGTATATTCTGCTATATTCTAGTATATTCTGGTATATTCTGCTATATTCTGCTATATTCTAGTATATTCTGTTATATTGTAGTATATTCTGGTATATTCTCGTATATTCTTCTATTTTCTAGTAGTATTATCGTATATTCTGGTATATTGTGGTGTATTCTAGTATATTCTGGTATATTCTCGTATATTCTTCTATATTCTAGTAATATTATGGTATATTCTGGTATATTATGCTATATTCTAGTATATTCTGGTATATATTCGTATATTCTTCTATATTCTAGTAATATTATGGTATATTCTAGTATATTCTGGAATATTCTGCTATATTCTCTTATAATCTAGTATATTCTGCTATATTCTAGTATATTCTGGTATATTCTCGTATATTCTTCTATATTCTAGTAATATTATGGTATATTCTGGTATATTCTGGTATATTCTGCTATATTCTAGTATATTCAGGTATATAATCGTACATTCCTCTATATTCTAGTAATATTATGGTATATTCTGGTATATTCTGGAATATTCTGCTATATTCTCGTATATTCTAGTATATTCTGCTATATTCTAGTATATTCTGGTATATTCTGCTATATTCTGCTATATTCTAGTATATTCTGTTATATTGTAGTATATTCTGGTATATTCTCGTATATTCTTCTATATTCTAGTAATATTATGGTATATTCTGGTATATTCTGCTATATTCTAGTATATTCAGCTATATAATCGTACATTCTTCTATAATCTAGTAATATTATGGTATATTCTGGTATATTCTGGAATATTCTGCTATATTCTCGTATATTCTAGTATATTCTGCTATATTCTAGTATATTCTGGTATATTCTGCTATATTCTGCTATATTCTAGTATATTCTGTTATATTGTAGTATATTCTGGTATATTCTGGTATATTCTGCTATATTCTAGTATATTCTGTTATATTGTAGTATATTCTGGTATATTCTCGTATATTCTTCTATTTTCTAGTAATATTATCGTATATTCTGGTATATTGTGGTGTATTCTAGTATATTCTGGTATGTTCTCGTATATTCTTCTATATTCTAGTAATATTATGGTATATTCTGGTATATTATGCTATATTCTAGTATATTCTGGTATATATTCGTATATTCTTCTATATTCTAGTAATATTATGGTATATTCTAGTATATTCTGGAATATTCTGCTATATTCTCGTATAATCTAGTATATTCTGCTATATTCTAGTATATTCTGGTATATTGTCGTATATTCTTCTATATTCTAGTAATATTATGGTATATTCTAGTATATTCTGCTATATTCTTGTATATTCTGGTATATTCTGGTATATTCTGGTATATTCTCGTATATTCTTCGATATTCTAGTCATATTATGGTATATTCTGGTATATTCTGCTATATTCTAGTATATTCTGGTATATTCTCGTCTATTCTTCTATATTCTAGTAATATTATGGTATATTCTGGTATATTCTGGAATATTCGGCTATATTCTTGTATATTCTGTTATATTCTGGTATATTCTGGTATATTCTAGTAATATTATGGTATATTCTGCTATATTCTAGTATATCCTGGTATATTCTCGTATACTCTTCTATATTCTAATAATATAATGGTATATTCTGGTATATTCTCGCATATTGTCGCATATTCTAGTATATTCTGCTATATTCTTGTATATTCTGGTATATTATGGTATATTATGGTATATTCTGGTATATTCTGTTATATTCTTGATTATTCTGCTATATTCTCGTATATTCTGCTATATTCTAGTATACTCTGGTATATTCTGCTATATTCTAGTATATTCTGGTATATTGTCGTATATTCTTCTATATTCTAGTAATATTATGGTATATTCTAGTATATTCTGCTATATTCTTGTATATTCTGGTATATTCTGGTATATTCTAGTATATTCTGCTATATTCTAGTAATATTATGGTATATTCTGGTATATTCTGGATTATTCTTCTATATTCTCGTATAGTATAGAATATTCTGGTATATTCTGGTATATTCTAGTGTATTCAGGTATATTCTCGTATATTCTTCGATATTCTAGTAATATTATGGTATATTCTGGTATATTCTGCTATATTCTAGTATATTCTGGTATATTCTCGTATATTCATCTATATTCGAGTAATATTATGGTATATTCTGGTATATTCTTGATTATTCTGCTATATTCTCGTATATTCTGCTATATTCTAGTATATTCTGCTATATTCTGCTATATTCTGCTATATTCTAGTATATTCTGTTATATTGTAGTATATTCTGGTATATTCTGGTATATTCTGCTATATTCTGGTATATTGTCGTATATTCTTCTATATTCTAGTAATATTATGGTATATTCTAGTATATTCTGCTATATTCTTGTATATTCTGGTATATTCTGGTATATTCTCGTATATTCTTCGATATTCTAGTAATATTATGGTATATTCTGGTATATTCTGCTATATTCTAGTATATTCTGGTATATTCTCGTATATTCATCTATATTCGAGTAATATTATGGTATATTCTGGTATATTCTGGTATATTCAAGTATATTCTGGTATATTCTGGTATATTCTGCTATATTCTAG
>NW_027489075.1:0-37346 GCF_050948215.1 Halictus rubicundus | reverse complement strand
CCAATTCCGCGATTTTCGATCATTTTCGTTCGTTTTCATGCAAATTAAGCGTTTCGCGTACAGAATCGCTGATTCTGCGATAAACTAGTCGAAATCGTGTTTTCTGCAACAATTCGGTGGTTCTCGATCATTTTCGTTCGTTTTCATGCAAATTAAGCGTTTCAGAGTGCGAATACGCGATTCTGGTAAGAAACGGCGGATTCGCGTAGAGAATAGCTGATTCTGCGATAAACTAGTCGAAATCGTGTTTTCTGCAACAATTCGGTGGTTCTCGATCATTTTCGTTCGTTTTCATGCAAATTAAGCGTTTCGCGTAGAGATTCTCTGATTCTGCGACAAACTAGTCGAAATCGTGTTTTCTGCAACAATTCGTCGATTTTCGATCATTTTCGTTCGTTTTCATGCAAATTAAACGTTTCAGCGTGCCAATATGCGATTCTGGTCAGAAACGGCGGATTCGCGTAGAGAATCGCTGATTCTGCGATAAACTAGTCGAAATCGTGTTTTCTGCTCCAATTCCGCGATTTTCGATCATTTTCGTTCGTTTTCATGCAAATTAAGCGTTTCGCGTACAGAATCGCTGATTCTGCGATAAACTAGTCGAAATCGTGTTTTCTGCAACAATTCGGTGGTTCTCGATCATTTTCGTTCGTTTTCATGCAAATTAAGCGTTTCAGAGTGCGAATACGCGATTCTGGTCAGAAACGGCGGATTCGCGTAGAGAATCGCTGATTCTGCGATAAACTGGTCGAAAACGTGTTTTCTGCTCCAATTCCGCGATTTTCGATCATTTTCGTTCGTTTTCATGCAAATTAAGCGTTTCGCGTACAGAATCGCTGATTCTGCGATAAACTAGTCGAAATCGTGTTTTCTGCCACAATTCGGTGGTTCTCGATCATTTTCGTTCGTTTTCATGCAAATTAAACGTTTCAGCGTGCCAATATGCGATTCTGGTCAGAAACGGCGGATTCGCGTAGAGAATCGCTGATTCTGCGATAAACTAGTCGAAAACGTGTTTTATATTACAATTCGGTGATTTTCGATCATTTTCTTTCGTTTTCATGCAAATTAAGCGTTTCGCGTACAGAATCGCTGATTCTGCGATAAACTAGTCGAAATCGTGTTTTCTGCAACAATTCGGTGGTTCTCGATCATTTTCGTTCGTTTTCATGCAAATTAAGCGTTTCAGAGTGCGAATACGCGATTCTGGTCAGAAACGGCGGATTCGCGTAGAGAATCGCTGATTCTGCGATAAACTGGTCGAAAACGTGTTTTATATTACAATTCGGTGATTTTCGATCATTTTCTTTCGTTTTCATGCAAATTAAACGTTTCGCGTATAGAATCGGTGATTCTGCGACAAACTAGTCGAAAACGTGTTTTCTGCTATAATTCGCTGATTTTCCATCATTTTCGTTCGTTTTCATGCAAATTAAACGTTTCAGCGTGCCAATATGCGATTCTGGTCAGAAACGGCGGATTCGCGTAGAGAATCGCTGATTCTGCGATAAACTAGTCGAAAACGTGTTTTCTGCTCCAATTCCGCGATTTTCGATCATTTTCGTTCGTTTTCATGCAAATTAAGCGTTTCGCGTACAGAATCGCTGATTCTGCGATAAACTAGTCGAAATCGTGTTTTCTGCAACAATTCGTCGATCTTCGATCATTTTCGTTCGTTTTCATGCAAATTAAACGTTTCAGCGTGCCAATATGCGATTCTGGTCAGAAACGGCGGATTCGCGTAGAGAATCGCTGATTCTGCGATAAACTAGTCGAAATCGTGTTTTCTGCTCCAATTCCGCGATTTTCGATCATTTTCGTTCGTTTTCATGCAAATTAAGCGTTTCAGAGTGCGAATACGCGATTCTGGTCAGAAACGGCGGATTCGCGTAGAGAATCGCTGATTCTGCGATAAACTAGTCGAAAACGTGTTTTCTGCCACAATTCGGCGATTTTCGATCATTTTCGTTCGTTTTCATGCAAATTAAGCGTTTCGCGTACAGAATCGCTGATTCTGCGATAAACTAGTCGAAATCGTGTTTTTCTGCTCCAATTCGGCGATTTTCGATCATTTTCGTTCGTTTTCATGCAAATTAAGTTCTAGTTTTAGTTTTAGCTTTTGTTTTTAGTATACTTTACTCAAGTATATATACTCCATACCCTGAGTATGATCAAATCAATAGATGGATATCTCAGTAACTACCTACTTTTAATGCTAATCATATTGTGCCTACTGTACCACGATATTATATTGATTAGAATTATCTTTTATGTTACCATTCTTGGCATTAGTTTATTTCTATCTCTATTTCTTTCTTTGTTCTTTCCTTTTGTTCCTTTTTCATTATATTTTGTTTCCCTTTTATTTCCATGGCCAATGACCAGTGCAGTCGAGGCCATTCTTACTAATTCAATTCAATTCAATTCATGCAAATTAAGCGTTTCGCGTAGAGATTCTCTGATTCTGCGATAAACTAGTCGAAAACGTGTTTCCTGTCACAATTCGTCGATTTTCGATCATTTTCGTTCGTTTTCATGCAAATTAAGCGTTTCGCGTAGGGAATCGCTGATTCTGCGATAAACTAGTCGAAATCGTGTTTTCTGTCACAATTCGTCGATTTTCGATCATTTTCGATCGTTTTCATGCAAATTAAGCGTTTCAGAGTGCGAATACGCGATTCTGGTAAGAAACGGCGGATTCGCGTAGAGAATAGCTGATTCTGCGATAAACTGGTCGAAAACGTGTTTTATATTACAATTCGGTGATTTTCGATCATTTTCTTTCGTTTTCATGCAAATTAAACGTTTCGCGTATAGAATCGATGATTCTGCGACAAACTAGTCGAAAACGTGTTTTCTGCTATAATTCGCTGATTTTCCATCATTTTCGTTCGTTTTCATGCAAATTAAACGTTTCAGCGTGCCAATATGCGATTCTGGTCAGAAACGGCGGATTCGCGTAGAGAATCGCTGATTCTGCGATAAACTAGTCGAAAACGTGTTTTCTGCTCCAATTCCGCGATTTTCGATCATTTTCGTTCGTTTTCATGCAAATTAAGCGTTTCGCGTACAGAATCGCTGATTCTGCGATAAACTAGTCGAAATCGTGTTTTCTGCAACAATTCGGTGGTTCTCGATCATTTTCGTTCGTTTTCATGCAAATTAAGCGTTTCAGAGTGCGAATACGCGATTCTGGTAAGAAACGGCGGATTCGCGTAGAGAATAGCTGATTCTGCGATAAACTAGTCGAAATCGTGTTTTCTGCAACAATTCGGTGGTTCTCGATCATTTTCGTTCGTTTTCATGCAAATTAAGCGTTTCGCGTAGAGATTCTCTGATTCTGCGACAAACTAGTCGAAATCGTGTTTTCTGCAACAATTCGTCGATTTTCGATCATTTTCGTTCGTTTTCATGCAAATTAAACGTTTCAGCGTGCCAATATGCGATTCTGGTCAGAAACGGCGGATTCGCGTAGAGAATCGCTGATTCTGCGATAAACTAGTCGAAATCGTGTTTTCTGCTCCAATTCCGCGATTTTCGATCATTTTCGTTCGTTTTCATGCAAATTAAGCGTTTCGCGTACAGAATCGCTGATTCTGCGATAAACTAGTCGAAATCGTGTTTTCTGCAACAATTCGGTGGTTCTCGATCATTTTCGTTCGTTTTCATGCAAATTAAGCGTTTCGCGTAGGGAATCGATGATTCTGCGATAAACTAGTCGAAAAAGTGTTTTCTGTCACAATTCGTCGATTTTCGATCATTTTCGTTCGTTTTCATGCAAATTAAACGTTTCAGCGTGCCAATATGCGATTCTGGTCAGAAACGGCGGATTCGCGTAGAGAATCGCTGATTCTGCGATAAACTGGTCGAAAACGTGTTTTATATTACAATTCGGTGATTTTCGATCATTTTCTTTCGTTTTCATGCAAATTACACGTTTCGCGTATAGAATCGGTGATTCTGCGACAAACTAGTCGAAAACGTGTTTTCTGCTATAATTCGCTAATTTTCCATCATTTTCGTTCGTTTTCATGCAAATTAAACGTTTCAGCGTGCCAATATGCGATTCTGGTCAGAAACGGCGGATTCGCGTAGAGAATCGCTGATTCTGCGATAAACTAGTCGAAAACGTGTTTTATATTACAATTCGGTGATTTTCGATCATTTTCTTTCGTTTTCATGCAAATTAAGCGTTTCGCGTACAGAATCGCTGATTCTGCGATAAACTAGTCGAAATCGTGTTTTCTGCAACAATTCGGTGGTTCTCGATCATTTTCGTTCGTTTTCATGCAAATTAAGCGTTTCGCGTATAGAATCGGTGATTCTGCGACAAACTAGTCGAAAACGTGTTTTCTGCTATAATTCGCTGATTTTCCATCATTTTTGTTCGTATTCATGCAAATTAAGCGTTTCGCGTACAGAATCGCTGATTCTGCGATAAACTAGTCGAAATCGTGTTTTCTGCAACAATTCGGTGGTTCTCGATCATTTTTGTTCGTTTTCATGCAAATTAAGCGTTTCAGAGTGCGAATACGCGATTCTGGTCAGAAACGGCGGATTCGCGTAGAGAATCGCTGATTCTGCGATAAACTAGTCGAAAACGTGTTTCCTGCCACAATTCGGCGATTTTCGATCATTTTCGTTCGTTTTCATGCAAATTAAGCGTTTCGCGTAGGGAATCGATGATTCTGCGATAAACTAGTCGAAAAAGTGTTTTCTGTCACAATTCGTCGATTTTCGATCATTTTCGTTCGTTTTCATGCAAATTAAACGTTTCAGCGTGCCAATATGCGATTCTGGTCAGAAACGGCGGATTCGCGTAGAGAATCGCTGATTCTGCGATAAACTGGTCGAAAAGGTGTTTTATATTACAATTCGGTGATTTTCGATCATTTTCTTTCGTTTTCATGCAAATTACACGTTTCGCGTATAGAATCGGTGATTCTGCGACAAACTAGTCGAAAACGTGTTTTCTGCTATAATTCGCTAATTTTCCATCATTTTCGTTCGTTTTCATGCAAATTAAACGTTTCAGCGTGCGAATACGCGATTCTGGTCAGAAACGGCGGATTCGCGTAGAGAATCGCTGATTCTGCGATAAACTAGTCGAAAACGTGTTTTATATTACAATTCGGTGATTTTCGATCATTTTCTTTCGTTTTCATGCAAATTAAGCGTTTCGCGTACAGAATCGCTGATTCTGCGATAAACTAGTCGAAATCGTGTTTTCTGCAACAATTCGGTGGTTCTCGATCATTTTCGTTCGTTTTCATGCAAATTAAGCGTTTCAGAGTGCGAATACGCGATTCTGGTCAGAAACGGCGGATTCGCGTAGAGAATCGCTGATTCTGCGATAAACTAGTCGAAAACGTGTTTCCTGCCACAATTCGGCGATTTTCGATCATTTTCGTTCGTTTTCATGCAAATTAAGCGTTTCGCGTAGGGAATCGCTGATTCTGCGATAAACTAGTCGAGATCGTGTTTTCTGCTGTCACGTCCCAGAGGGGGTGTTTTCCGACGGGAAAATGAGAGAGGGGGTTGAACCGACCTCCTCACCCCTTGTCAGTGACTGTGTGTGAATGAGCGATCTTTGATCCACGCGGCACGTACGTCCGCGTCTAATCTCGGCCCGTATCCGGCGATATCCCGATTCGAGGGTCGACGCGCGCGAAAGGGGAGGGGAAACGGAAAGGGGTTGTTCTTCTACTTACCTCCCTTGCTTACGAGGGGGACTAGAGGCGCCTAAAAGTGGCGGTACAGGATACGGCGGCGGAGGAGCACGTATCGGTCGTAGCGGGGGTCATCTATGGAGATGTCCTCAAGGTGCGGCAATGAGGGGGTGAACTCCACCCTGTCGAGTTTCCACGGCGGTGGAGGCTGCTGGGCCGGCCGCAGGGTGATCCGGAATCCGGGAGGAAGTCGCTGGACCGACACGACGCGGCAGCGCGGAGCGGTCAACGCGGAAACTTCGCGGGGGTGGCTCGCGAGGGTGGCCACCTGAACCGGGGGCGGAACGCGCCCGGATGGATCGTAGGGGTGCTGGTGCGCGAGGCGTGCTCGCTTTGCACGCTGGAATTTCTTCCCGGCTCGGCGGGTGCGTCGCATGGAGTGCGGGAGAGACAGAGAGAGAGAGAGAGAGAGAGAGAGAGAGAGAGAAGGGTTGTTCCGGAACAGGGGTGAATCGAGGAATTTAATAAGGGAAACACTAGGAGAAAAGTACGAAATATCGCGAGAAAATGTGTCACTGGGCAAGTATTCCGTCACTCGTCGGCGCGGATCGACACACGAGGTAATCGTCCTCGCCCTTAGAACGAGGGTCGGGAAAACTGTACCGAGTGCACTCCACTAATTTTTGCGATACGCCGATGCTTGGGGCTCGCACTTTCGTCACTCGTCGGCGCGGATCGGAACACTAAGGTTACCGTCCTCGCCCTTAGAACGAGGGCCGGAAAGGGCGATAGCAAGCACTTTCAATTAAATTATTTATTCGTCCGCGAAGGGATGGTAAACGAAGGGTTGCACCAGAAATAACACTTCAGGGTGCGTCAGCACCGAGGTAAAACCGCACTGTATTTCCGAAATAATATCGAAGAGGAAGAAAAGAAAAGGCAATGAAATGTCGAAGGAATATTATAATATATATATATGTAATATTAAACTCTCTCACTCACTTCACAATTTTAATAACGAAAAGGAATATAATATAATAGGAACTGAACGATGTCGGTATAATATAACACTAATAATAATGATGAAATAAACAACAGTAATTCGGATAATACGAAAAGAAATAGTAAACAAAATAAGGATAAATCGATATAATCAGTAAAATAAAAGAGGAAATTAATGTAATGGATAAGGAAATAATAATAGGAAAAGAATAAGAAAGGAATCAGAAATCGTAATCGAAAACGAAATGGAAATAGAATCACTCGCGGAACTGCACTTCTACGATGTGAACATGACGCGATCTGAAGAGCAACTGAACGATGTGTGTGCGTCGCGAAAGCCAAGACTCAAGAGAGGGAGACAAGCACGGCGGCTTCTATTTATAGCATCGAAAACTGCCTGTTGCTAGGCGGATTTGTCACGTAGGCCACTGGCTTATGTAATCGCCACGTGCCTTTAGTCACGTACGCCACTCGGTTATGTAACTTGTTTGTCTCGATTGGAATGTCATAGGCGTAACTATTAAACGTTTGTACGGTTTAATAGTTATAATTTCTAACTCGACTGGCTTTTACCGTGGAAATTAATTATACTTAATGAGTTATAATTAATTTCCATTATTCACAATATTAAATAATTGTTTTTAAATATGCAGTTTCTTCGTTTTCGATTGTATAGGAATCGGAAAATATTCGCATTCTTATAACTAATGTGTTCGTGTTACAATGGTTGAGTGCTTATAATTAACTTATAATTAATTAGTCGCATCTTGCAATATTCGTGATGCAGAGTTGCGATTTCTGTTGCTGATACATATGATAATTCGTATAATAATTACTTATTTCATGAGATCTGAAGCGTAATTATTCTCTAATTGAAACCATTGGCGTAATTATGAATTATTTCTATGAGATCATTTAATTCTGACTGTTCTGATAATTCTTATATAAATTGTAATTGTAAATATTATTTGTTCTATTAGTAAACATTATTTTGTAAATATTGTTTGTTTTTGTAAATATTATTTATTTACATTGTAAATATTATTTGTTCTATTGGTAAACATTATATTGTAAATATTGTTTGTTTTTGTAAATATTATTTATTTACATTGTAAATATTATTTGTTCTATTAGTAAACATTATATTGTAAATATTGTTTGTTTTTGTAAATATTGTTTATTTACATTGTAAATATTATTTGTGACTGTAGATAATATTTACCTGAATTGTAATTATTATGTATTTGGAATATTTATATAACTTGTAAATATTATTTATTGCGAATAATATTTACTTCACTTGTAAATATTATTTATTTCAATTGTAAATACTATTTGCTTGAATTGTAAATAGTATTTATTTGAGTTGTAATTATTATTTATTTTAATTGTAACTGTTTGTAATTGTAATTATAATTATTATTTATTAATCGTCTGTAATTACTATTTGTATGTGTTCTAGTGCCTTTTCGTAGGTAAGTATAATTTATAAAGGTAAGTATTATTAACTCTAATGATTATTCATAGAGGTGAGTATTGTTTATAACAATGAATATCCTTAGTTTTAATTATTCTATTGAATTAATGCAATTATTCTTTGTTTCAGGTTCCCATAGGCGCAAGTATTCTTCCGGAGATCTCATTGGCGTAAGTATCAATAATTCTATTTCGATTTTATAATTGTACTAATAAACATTCAAATGAATTTATATATCTTCTTTGTTTCAGCGGTTTCATAGGCGTAAGTATTATCTATTCTGACGATCGCATACGTATCAATTATTTATATTGAACATATGATGTGATTGTTAAATGTTTCATTGAACTAATGTGATTATCGTTTGTTTCAGCAACTCATAGGCGTGAGTATTGTTTCTCTTGCCGGTTTCATAGGCGTAAGTATTACTTCTTTTATATTGTGTATATAATGCGATTATTAATATTTAATCGAACTAATATAACTTATTGTTTGTTTCAGCGATTCATTAACGTAAGTATTATTTGTTCTGGAGATTCCATAGGCGTAGGTACCGATTATTATATGTAAATTATATAATATGATTATTAATATTTTAATCAAACTAATATGCATTATTATTTGTTTCAGCGATTCGTAACGTAAGTATTAGTAATTCCAACGATTCCATAGGCGTAGGCATCGATTATTTGTCGACTTGATAAAGGTTAGTATTATATGTTCCGTTTAAATTATATATGAGTTATATGAATGTGATATGTCACTATACGTTGTTTCAGGTACAGTGCGTTTCAAAACATCGCTTATGGAATGTTTGGAGTGGGGGAACGCGAAGAGCTAATCTACTCTAAATGTTAATTAATTATGATTTTATAATATAATTTATAATAACTTATGACTAACTTACAACTAATTCCAACGTTGTCGTTCGGACAACGTCACACTGCTACAATTCGGTGATTTTCGATCATTTTCGTTCGTTTTCATGTGTGACGTTGGTCGCGACACCAACGTTAGAGTAAGCGTATAAAATAAGTACACTATTGTAACACAAAACATTTTAGAGATAAGCACAAAAATCCATCTACTCCTCACAAACCTAACCTCGACAAGATCCCGATAACTCCCAAAACTTCGTCCAAACCAAAAATCCTTCCAGATCCAGATACTAGAACGAATTCCACAAACCTAACCTAAAAATCCAAAAAAAAACCAAAAATTTCCAAAATCAAAAATTCCAACAGATTTAGAAACTAGAGCGAATTCCACGAACCTAACCTAAAAATCCAAAATTATTTTGAAAACCAAATAACCTATCTTAATCCTTGACCTAAACCAAACCCAAATCCGAAAACCCCATTCCGATACGAATCCTAAAAACCCATCAAATCGCCAATCCAAAATGATCTGAGAATATTTCGAGGCATCAAGGTCAAATCCGAATTTAGACGAAAATCCGCCGAAAAATAATCAATAAATATTTTCTAAGTTCCCATTTCACGGGAACATAGAAAATATCTCGCGAAATCGAAACAGTCGAGAAATATTCTAAGTCCCATTAAAATAAATAAAATCGGGCATGCGGCCCTGGTAATAATTAAGAAATCAGTCGTGCGGTCCTGCAAAGCTGCGTCAGCTGCCGAGTCAGCACCGCAGAGGGCAAATCGGTCAAAGACCGTCAGCGAAATCCGAGCGACCGTACGTGCTCGAGATTACCGAGTCAGCGAAATTCCGCCAACAAGCCTGCTATAAGTAGAGGCCCTTCAGACCAAGAAATTCAGTCTAGCTTCGGCTAGCGACCGAGTCAGGTCGAATCCGCGATACTATTTCCAACGAATTCTCAGTCTGGTCCCGACCAGCAACCGACTAAGGTTGAACCCGCGATACTATTTCCTGCGACTTTAATTCCAAGTGTTACTATTTCCTGCGATTACTACTTCCAAGTGTTACTATTTCCTGCGATTATTTCTAAGTCCCATCTTGTGCAAAATATTCTAAGTCCATTTCATAAAATACAATTATTCTAAATAAATCATATTGAAGTTAGTTGTTGTGTTACAAGTGTATAACCTAGTTCGACATTCGACGCAAACTCCCTAGTTCCGTATCAGTGCTAATAATTTCGGTATCCCGTACGCTATCGTCGCTGAGGACTGGATCCGCACCGATAGTAGGGATACGACGCGACCCCTTAGACATTATACTTCGTACGCTACCGCCGCTGAGGACTGGATCCGCACCGGTAGTAGAAGTATAATCTTTATCAGTATACTTAGTTCGGTGCTCCATACGCTATCGCCGCTGAGGACTGGATCCGCACCGATAGTAGGAGTATTCGAAAGAGTTTGATTTCGGGAAGGAAGCAGTGCGAGTGGACCGACTTTACGTCGGACCGCGGACACCGTGCAACCTCGGAACCGACGTCGCTGAGGACTGGATCCGCACCGTCACCTCCGAGTGGAGTGTTCTGGACCGAATCACTCTCTTGAGATTCCCGAAATAAGGAACCGTCGTTAAATTATCAGGGACATCCACCGTGTAGGGACATCCTTCCCCTCACCTCCTCACATGGGTCGCACCCGTCGCGCTGGTCGTAAATTCCAGTTGGCAAAAATCGCCCGTTCTATATATCTGGTTGCTCGCCCACATTACGCACCTCTCGGGACCACCGAGAAGATTCCGGCACGCGACGTACCTTCCGTGTCGAATAGGCCTGTCAACCACGCGGACAGTGCCCGCGTATACATCGAACCGATAACAACCCAGGACGCAGCTCCAGTCCGGCAACCTGCGGAGAGCCGCTACACACACACGTTGGTCACGATAGACGACCTCCCGTCCGTGCCGTACCGCCACGTCAGTACACAGGAACGGATACAGAGAGCGGCCAGCTCTCCTCGCCGGGCACCTATCGAGCCCTTGTGGACGCTGTATCCAGTACAGTACGTCCCTGCACTGCCGTGCCTAGAAGACATCTGCGTGGAGGACCCTCGCTACGAGAAATACGCCCGCCTCCGGCAGCACATACTACTCCACTACTACTAAATGTAAGAATAGCCCCTAGCTTTAAGTCCCCTGAAGCGCCGTAGTTCGCGTACACTTGTACGACCGCGTGCAAGCGTCGGTAGCGGGCCCTGATCAGACGCAGACGTACGAGCTGCGTGGATCGAAGGTCGTTAATTTAATTAGTCAGTTGACCCGGGAACACAAGGGCGGGGAAGACTCGGCATCCCTTTGAACAATCCCTCCCCCGGGACGTGACAAATTTGGCGCAGTCGGTAGGACACGACGACCACCGCGTAACACCCGACGGAGAGTTACCCTCTCTATCACGCGACTTCGGTAAAACTTTAGGGGATACTTTCATTTTCTCGCGTCAATTACAAACCGTAATCAATATGGACACCAGATCCACGAATAGATCCGCGGAGAACACCCCGAATCTCACGGAAGCAGAACTCCGAGCGTTCCAACAGGAACTCGCACAACGCGAGACCTTTCTTAAAGAGCAGGCCGAACTACTCGAAGCTACGCGCTTACGCCACGAGTCAGATGCGCGTTCACACCAAGGCGAGCTACAAGCTCTCCGCCGCGAACTCCAGGACATCCGCCTGTCCAGCTTAGATTTTAATAGCCCGCGATCTAATTTCCGAGCGTCTCAACCGGGAGACAGCGCGCCCAACGAACCTCTAGGCTTCACGGTAAAGCAAGCCGTTGAATTCGTCCCTACCTTCGACGGGAATAACATAACCGTCCTTCAATTCACCCGCGCTTGCGAACGAGCACGCGACGTCGTCCCCCAGTACGCGGAACGTACACTCACAAAGTTAATCTGCAATAAGCTCCGAGGCCGCGCTTACGCCGCAGTAGAAGACACGGACTGTTGCACAATCGCCGGGCTAACCAAACGTTTGAAACATGTCTTGAGCCCTCTCATCACGGTCGATCAATACCGCGGAGATCTGTCGCGTATCACCCAGGGTCCCACCGAACACGTGATCGATTACATTTGCCGTACCAAAGACCTTCGCGCCGCGATCATTAATTGCGATCAAGACGAGCCCGACATAACGAATGTCAATCGATTAACCGCCGATAGCTTCATTCGCGGACTCATTCCCGCGCTCAGAACAGAGGTCCGTCCGTACCGCGATCGCGCCCTTCACGTCATCTTCGACGAGGCCATCGGGGCCTATAAACAATTCGAGCTCGATAAGCTCCGATTCAGAGAACCGCTCCGGGATGAGCACCGCCGCGTACATTTCGCGGAACCACGAAGCCGCACGCCGGAACGTCGCGACGAATATCAGCACCGCGATAACCGAGCCCCGTACCGCGAACCATGGCGAAATTCGAGCTCGCCCGATAACCGGGACCGCTACCAAGAAACACGATACTCTCAGCCGTCGCCGCGTAGATACGAGCCACCGCAGCATAAATACGAGCCGTCACCGCGTAGATACGAGCCGTCACCGCGTAAATACGAGCCACCGCAGCCTAGATACGAGCCCCCGCATACCAGAACACGTGTGGAATATAGCCCACGCCCGGAACGGCCCGCGTATCGATCTTACCGCGAACCCCGCGAGGTTTTCCCAACCGAAGCACCCAAAGTCTGCCGATACTGTAAGACACCGGGCCACGATATTCACGAATGTCGTAAACGCGAATACATCGCCAAAATGAGGCAGGGAAACGACCCCAGCCTCCCGCCCAACCCGGCGCAAGGACGGGAGGCCCAGCCCGTGAAATCAGTCCAAGCAATGACGTCGAACCAAGAGACAAACCCAAAATCGTCTCCGCGATAAATCTAGCGCCTGACTCTCCGATCCCTCGCATAAACACGTCCGCACCACAATTCTTGAAATCATGCGAGTTCCTCCTGGATACCGGATCGGAAATTAATATAATTAAATCGTCCAGTCTAAAGCCTAATATACGTATCGACTCCGCCAACGTCATTATGGTCCAAGGGATAACCAGCGGTGCCATCAGCACCCTAGGTCAAATCGATGCCGAAATCTCCGGCGTCCCCGTAACCTTTCACGTCTTTCCAGACGACTTTCCGGTCAACATCGACGGAATCCTCGGCTCCCCCTTCTTCCAAGAAGGAGCCGAGATATCCTTCTCCAAGCAACGCGTAACATGGAACGATATCCATATACCATTCTCGAACGCGCGCGAATACATGATCGAGGCCCGAACGATCGCTTGTATCGCTGTCAACGTTCGCGGACCCGAAGTCGGCTACGTCCGACGATTCGAAGTCCAACCAAATGTATTTCTCGGTGACTGCCTAGTCACCAACGCGAACGGAAGGGCATTCCTACGGTGCGTCAACGCATCGGCCGAAGTGGCAACCTTCTCCCTGCCAATATTGGAGGTGGAAGAGTTCGAGGGTACCCCTTTCAATTCGCGTTCAAACACTGTATCTGAACCCGCGACGGTTCACTCTATTTCTAATTCCGGTGAAATCCCGATTAATTATACAGCTTGCACAAACGATCTGAGCGAGACGACCCCGCGAGGTCAATCTTCTAATTCCGGTGAAATCCCGATCAATCTCTCAGCTCGCACAGATAATTTTTGCAAGACGACCCCGCGTGGTCAATCTACAAGTTCCGGTGAAATCCCGATCAATTTCTCAGCTCGCACAGATAATTTTTGCGAGACGACCCCGCGTGGTCAATCTACAAGTTCCGGTGAAATCCCGATCAATTTCTCAGCTCGCACAAATAATTTATGCGAGACGACCCCGCGTGGTCAACCTTCTAGTTCCGGTGAAATCCCGATCAATCTTTCAGCTCGCACAGATAATTTATGCGAGACGACCCCGCGTGGTCAATCTTCTAGTTCCGGTAAAATTCCGACAAATCCCTCAGCTCGCGTAAAAGAATTATGCGAGACGATCCGAATGGATCACCTAACCACAGACGAAGCGGAACACGTTGCCTCGCTATTAGCGCAAAACCACGACATCTTCCATCTCCAGACAAACCGCCGACATCATTCTCCGGCGTCCCACAAGGGAAAGACAAGTAAACGAAATCCAAAACCTCCAAACCAAAGCCAACTGAGCTTCCCAGAACACGTATTCAGAAATTCCTTGTGGAACGTGCGAACGAAACCGGAGAAGCCCCACCGAGAATTCAACAGGCTATCAAAAGATAACGTACAGCCTGGAATACGCGATAAATATCAAATTCTGCACGTAAGCAAGCGAGCGAAATCCGACCCCCTAAGTCCGTGGAAGCGTCAGCATTCCCCACTTCAAGAGCTAAGCAACAGAGCCACCCCTTCTCCCATCCCCTCACTATACAAGGCAGTGCACGAACTCGCTAGACCACAGTTAGTGACTAGCAACACTAGCAACATGAAGTTCCTCACCGCAACGATTCTCTTCACACTCGCTACGAAAGCCTCAGCCCTCATCGGTTTTGACTGTGGGGGACCAACACTAAATATTACTACGTTCTCCACCATCGATGCTCCTCACTGCGAACCAGAAGACACGACTCCGATTGAAAGCTCTGAAAGGATACAGCTGCTTCAACTGGCGGACTTCACGCAGTCACATGTAACGCAGTGCCACATCGAGGTAGATCGCACGATCTACTATTGCGGTATGCACTCCCACGTGTCCGTAGTATCCAACGGCCGACAAGAATACCTACTATCCACCCACCGGGAATCTTGTGCCAACCTACACACTACGGGAACGCTATTCATCACGCCGTCAGCACAAATCACTGGTCTTCAGCCCAACTCCACAACCTCACGAAGCCTCACCTTGGCCGGAGAAATCCAGAACGATGGAGGATGCGCCGGCACCACATACAGCGATCCGTTCGGAACATGGACAAATGTCGTCGTCCAGGCAGTCGTCCGAATCACAATTCGGGACTATACTGCACCCATCAAATTGTCCACGAATCAGATCCATCTGCAATCCGGGCAGACGTGCCCACTACACAAAGGCAGCTGCCTCGACTCTCAAGATGGACACACATTCTGGGACACACTGCCTACGGACTATTGCAAGTTCAGTAGCTACGATGTCCTCTACGAAGGCATAGCCACCAGAATCTCCGCTGCAACGGAACCTTCCCCGACAGTTTACACGGTCTCATCACAGGACACTACATTTGCCCTAACAGAGACCGGAGAACACCGGTCTGCGGATACACTATAATCCGTACAGAGCACCCTAAACTATTCATCCTGGAAACAAGCTCAGCAGGGAAATTCAAGGAGAGAACACACACCCTCGTCAATAACCTTGATATATTTACATATGTGAATAGCAAATTCGTATATGTAGAAAAGCATCTCCGCAATCAGCTGTCACAGCTCTACAAGGACGTCATCCGTCAGAAATGCGAACTGGAGAGACAGATTCTACAGAACGCCCTGACCCAGCTTCATTCCGCGCCCGAGGAAATCGCCACTGCCATCATGAAGGAAGTGGGATACATCGCGATACCAGCAGGAGAAGTAGTGCACATCATCAAGTGCATCCCCGTCAATGTGCAACTCCGAAAAACAGAAGAATGCTTCGATGAGTTACCAATCTCGTACAAAAACACTTCAAGGTTCCTAAAACCCAGAGATCACATAATCACCAGCACCGGCACGCGGAAGCCATGCAACGAGTTGCTACCACCCCTTCTACAAGCTAGAAGGGGCGTGGTATCGTCTTACGCCCTCCCCGATGGAAGCCGTAGCCCCAGCAACTCTCCAGCCTTTGACCAGACCCACATGGAAGTATGTGGATCCCAAGAACCTGGCCACCGGAGGCATCTATTCCCAGGACGACCTCGACAAGCTACAGGAGCATATCATGTTCCCTGTCGAGAAAATCGCAGTAATTAACTCCATGGCACAAGGCGCCTCAGGAAGACAATTCGCCACCGACAGCGTAAACATGTTCAACCTAATGGATGAGCATTCGCTGCAACGCATCGCCGAATCCGCAGCCCAGAAGTTATGGTCCGGCTTCACAACGTTCGGATCGATCAGCGCAGGCATCATAGGTGTCTACGTCGCCATCCGAACAATCAAGACAATCATAAGCACGATCATCAACGGCATCGCGCTTCATTCCCTGTACGGCTGGAGCCTCCACCTAATCGTCGCCGTATGGAGCTCCCTCACACGTTTCTTCATCTTCCTGAAACAACGAGACACAAACTCAGTGAAAACTATCGGAAGTGCAAGTGCCAGTGACCCCAGTCCCTTGCCACAAACCCAGGCCCCAGCCCACCCAAAAACCAAAGACTATCAAGAAGAACAGACTTCCACGTACACAGTGATACCTTTACCCAGCCCGCGCAGTGCACCAGACAATATTTCAATTCACCCCGTATTCCGCCGCCTCGATACGGAAATTTCCCCCAGGAAATTTCCTCCCTAAGGGGGGAGGTGTGACGTTGGTCGCGACACCAACGTTCGAGTAAGCGTATAAAATAAGTACACTATTGTAACACAAAACATTTTAGAGATAAGCACAAAAATCCATCTACTCCTCAAAAACCTAACCTCGACAAGATCCCGATAACTCCCAAAACTTCGTCCAAACCAAAAATCCTTCCAGATCCAGATACTAGAACGAATTCCACAAACCTAACCTAAAAATCCAAAAAACCAAAAATTTCCAAAATCAAAAATTCCAACAGATTTAGAAACTAGAGCGAATTCCACGAACCTAACCTAAAAATCCAAAATTATTTTGAAAACCAAATAACCTATCTTAATCCTTGACCTAAACCAAACCCAAATCCGAAAACCCCATTCCGATACGAATCCTAAAAACCCATCAAATCGCCAATCCAAAATGATCTGAGAATATTTCGAGGCATCAAGGTCAAATCCGAATTTAGACGAAAATCCGCCGAAAAATAATCAATAAATATTTTCTAAGTTCCATTTCACGGGAACATAGAAAATATCTCGCGAAATCGAAACAGTCGAGAAATATTCTAAGTCCCATTAAAATAAATAAAATCGGGCATGCGGCCCTGGTAATAATTAAGAAATCAGTCGTGCGGCCCTGCAAAGCTGCGTCAGCTGCCGAGTCAGCACCGCAGAGGGCAAATCGGTCAAAGACCGTCAGCGAAATCCGAGCGACCGTACGTGCTCGAGATTACCGAGTCAGCGAAATTCCGCCAACAAGCCTGCTATAAGTAGAGGCCCTTCAGACCAAGAAATTCAGTCTGGTCCCGACCAGCAACCGACTAAGGTTGAACCCGCGATACTATTTCCTGCGACTTTAATTCCAAGTGTTACTATTTCCTGCGATTACTACTTCCAAGTGTTACTATTTCCTGCGATTATTTCTAAGTCCCATCTTGTGCAAAATATTCTAAGTCCATTTCATAAAATACAATTATTCTAAATAAATCATATTGAAGTTAGTTGTTGTGTTACAAGTGTATAACCTAGTTCAACATTCGACGCAAACTCCCTAGTTCCGTATCAGTGCTAATAATTTCGGTATCCCGTACGCTATCGTCGCTGAGGACTGGATCCGCACCGATAGTAGGGATACGACGCGACCCCTTAGACATTATACTTCGTACGCTACCGCCGCTGAGGACTGGATCCGCACCGGTAGTAGAAGTATAATCTTTATCAGTATACTTAGTTCGGTGCTCCATACGCTATCGCCGCTGAGGACTGGATCCGCACCGATAGTAGGAGTATTCGAAAGAGTTTGATTTCGGGAAGGAAGCAGTGCGAGTGGACCGACTTCACGTCGGACCGCGGACACCGTGCAACCTCGGAACCGACGTCGCTGAGGACTGGATCCGCACCGTCACCTCCGAGTGGAGTGTTCTGGACCGAATCACTCTCTTGAGATTCCCGAAATAAGGAACCGTCGTTAAATTATCAGGGACATCCACCGTGTAGGGACATCCTTCCCCTCACCTCCTCACATGGGTCGCACCCGTCGCGCTGGTCGTAAATTCCAGTTGGCAAAAATCGCCCGTTCTATATATCTGGTTGCTCGCCCGCATTACGCACCTCTCGGGACCACCGAGAAGATTCCGGCACGCGACGTACCTTCCGTGTCGAATAGGCCTGTCAACCACGCGGACAGTGCCCGCGTATACATCGAACCGATAACAACCCAGGACGCAGCTCCAGTCCGGCAACCTGCGGAGAGCCGCTACACACACACGTTGGTCACGATAGACGACCTCCCGTCCGTGCCGTACCGCCACGTCAGTACACAGGAACGGATACAGAGAGCAGCCAGCTCTCCTCGCCGGGCACCTATCGAGCCCTTGTGGACGCTGTATCCAGTACAGTACGTCCCTGCACTGCCGTGCCTAGAGGACATCTGCGTGGAGGACCCTCGCTACGAGAAATACGCCCGCCTCCGGCAGCACATACTACTCCACTACTACTAAATGTAAGAATAGCCCCTAGCTTTAAGTCCCCTGAAGCGCCGTAGTTCGCGTACACTTGTACGACCGCGTGCAAGCGTCGGTAGCGGGCCCTGATCAGACGCAGACGTACGAGCTGCGTGGATCGAAGGTCGTTAATTTAATTAGTCAGTTGACCCGGGAACACGAGGGCGGGGAAGACTCGGCATCCCTTTGAACAATCCCTCCCCCGGGACGTGACACATGAAAACTAACGGAAGTGATCGAAAATCACCGAATTGTAGCAGAAAACACGATTTCGACTAGTTTATCGCAGAATCAACGATTCTCTACGCGAAACGCTTAAGTTGCATGAAAACTAACGAAAGTGATCGAAAATCACCGGATTGTAGCAGAAAACACGATTTCGACTAGTTTATCGCAAAATCAGCGATTATCTACGCGAAACGCTTAATTTGCATGAAAACGAACGAAAATCACCGAATTGTAGCAGTAAACACGATTTTGACTAGTTTATCGCAGAATCAGCGATTATATAAGCGAAACCTCCATTTCTGACCAGAATCGCGTATTCGCACGCTGAAACGCTTAATTTGCATGAAAACTAACGAAAGTGATCGAAAATCACGAATTGTAGCAGAAAACACGATTTCGACTAGTTTATCGCAGAATCAACGATTCTCTACGCGAAACGCTTAAGTTGCATGAAAACTAACGAAAGTGATCGAAAATCACCGGATTGTAGCAGAAAACACGATTTCGACTAGTTTATCGCAAAATCAGCGATTATCTACGCGAAACGCTTAATTTGCATGAAAACGAACGAAAATCACCGAATTGTAGCAGTAAACACGGTTTTGACTAGTTTATCGCAGAATCAGCGATTATCTAAGCGAAACCTCCATTTCTGACCAGAATCGCGTATTCGCACGCTGAAACGCTTAATTTGCATGAAAACTAACGAAAGTGATCGAAAATCACCGAATTGTAGCAGAAAACACGATTTCGACTAGTTTATCGCAGAATCAACGATTCTCTACGCGAAACGCTTAAGTTGCATGAAAACTAACGAAAGTGATCGAAAATCACCGGATTGTAGCAGAAAACACGATTTTCGACTAGTTTATCGCAAAATCAGCGATTATCTACGCGAAACGCTTAATTTGCATGAAAACGAACGAAAATCACCGAATTGTAGCAGTAAACACGATTTTGACTAGTTTATCGCAGAATCAGCGATTATCTAAGCGAAACCTCCATTTCTGACCAGAATCGCGTATTCGCACGCTGAAACGCTTAATTTGCATGAAAACTAACGAAAGTGATCGAAAATCACCGAATTGTAGCAGAAAACACGATTTCGACTAGTTTATCGCAAAATCAGCTATTCTCTACGCGAAACGCTTAATTTGCATGAAAACGAACGAAAATCACCGAATTGTAGCAGTAAACACGATTTTGACTAGTTTATCGCAGAATCAGCGATTATCTAAGCGAAACCTCCATTTCTGACCAGAATCGCGTATTCGCACGCTGAAACGCTTAATTTGCATGAAAACTAACGGAAGTGATCGAAAATCACCGAATTGTAGCAGAAAACACGATTTCGACTAGTTTATCGCAGAATCAACGATTCTCTACGCGAAACGCTTAAGTTGCATGAAAACTAACGAAAGTGATCGAAAATCACCGGATTGTAGCAGAAAACACGATTTCGACTAGTTTATCGCAAAATCAGCGATTATCTACGCGAAACGCTTAATTTGCATGAAAACGAACGAAAATCACCGAATTGTAGCAGTAAACACGATTTTGACTAGTTTATCGCAGAATCAGCGATTATCTAAGCGAAACCTCCATTTCTGACCAGAATCGCGTATTCGCACGCTGAAACGCTTAATTTGCATGAAAACTAACGAAAGTGATCGAAGATCACCGAATTGTAGCAGAAAACACGATTTCGACTAGTTTATCGCAGAATCAACGATTCTCTACGCGAAACGCTTAAGTTGCATGAAAACTAACGAAAGTGATCGAAAATCACCGGATTGTAGCAGAAAACACGATTTCGACTAGTTTATCGCAAAATCAGCGATTATCTACGCGAAACGCTTAATTTGCATGAAAACGAACGAAAATCACCGAATTGTAGCAGTAAACACGATTTTGACTAGTTTATCGCAGAATCAGCGATTATATAAGCGAAACCTCCATTTCTGACCAGAATCGCGTATTCGCACGCTGAAACGCTTAATTTGCATGAAAACTAACGAAAGTGATCGAAAATCACCGAATTGTAGCAGAAAACACGATTTCGACTAGTTTATCGCAGAATCAGCGATTATCTAAGCGAAACCTCCATTTCTGACCAGAATCGCGTATTCGCACGCTGAAACGCTTAATTTGCATGAAAACTAACGAAAGTGATCGAAAATCACCGAATTGTAGCAGAAAACACGATTTCGACTAGTTTATCGCAGAATCAACGATTCTCTACGCGAAACGCTTAAGTTGCATGAAAACTAACGAAAGTGATCGAAAATCACCGGATTGTAGCAGAATACACGATTTCGACTAGTTTATCGCAAAATCAGCGATTATCTACGCGAAACGCTTAATTTGCATGAAAACGAACGAAAATCACCGAATTGTAGCAGTAAACACGGTTTTGACTAGTTTATCGCAGAATCAGCGATTATCTAAGCGAAACCTCCATTTCTGACCAGAATCGCGTATTCGCACGCTGAAACGCTTAATTTGCATGAAAACTAACGAAAGTGATCGAAAATCACCGAATTGTAGCAGAAAACACGATTTCGAATAGTTTATCGCAGAATCAGCGATTCTGTACGCGAAACGCTTAATTTGCATGAAAACGAACGAAAATGATCGAAAATCACCGAATTGTAGCAGTAAACACGATTTTGACTAGTTTATCGCAGAATCAGCGATTATCTAAGCGAAACCTCCATTTCTGACCAGAATCGCGTATTCGCACGCTGAAACGCTTAATTTGCATGAAAACTAACGGAAGTGATCGAAAATCACCGAATTGTAGCAGAAAACACGATTTCGACTAGTTTATCGCAAAATCAGCGATTATCTACGCGAAACGCTTAATTTGCATGAAAACGAACGAAAATCACCGAATTGTAGCAGTAAACACGATTTTGACTAGTTTATCGCAGAATCAGCGATTATATAAGCGAAACCTCTGTGACGTTGGTCGCGACACCAACGTTAGAGTAAGCGTATAAAATAAGTACACTATTGTAACACAAAACATTTTAGAGATAAGCACAAAAACCCATCTACTCCTCACAAACCTAACCTCGACAAGATCCCGATAACTCCCAAAACTTCGTCCAAACCAAAAATCCTTACAGATCCAGATACTAGAACGAATTCCACAAACCTAACCTAAAAATCCAAAAAACCAAAAATTTCCAAAATCAAAAATTCCAACAGATTTAGAAACTAGAGCGAATTCCACGAACCTAACCTAAAAATCCAAAATTATTTTGAAAACCAAATAACCTATCTTAATCCTTGACCTAAACCAAACCCAAATCCGAAAACCCCATTCCGATACGAATCCTAAAAACCCATCAAATCGCCAATCCAAAATGATCTGAGAATATTTCGAGGCATCAAGGTCAAATCCGAATTTAGACGAAAATCCGCCGAAAAATAATCAATAAATATTTTCTAAGTTCCCATTTCACGGGAACATAGAAAATATCTCGCGAAATCGAAACAGTCGAGAAATATTCTAAGTCCCATTAAAATAAATAAAATCGGGCATGCGGCCCTGGTAATCATTAAGAAATCAGTCGTGCGGCCCTGCAAAGCTGCGTCAGCTGCCGAGTCAGCACCGCAGAGGGCAAATCGGTCAAAGACCGTCAGCGAAATCCGAGCGACCATACGTGCTCGAGATTACCGAGTCAGCGAAATTCCGCCAACAAGCCTGCTATAAGTAGAGGCCCTTCAGACCAAGAAGTTCAGTCTAGCTTCGGCTAGCGACCGAGTCAGGTCGAACCCGCGTTTCTATATCCAACGAATTCTCAGTCTGGTCCCGACCAGCAACCGACTAAGGTTGAACCCGCGATACTATTTCCTGCGACTTTAATTCCAAGTGTTACTATTTCCTGCGATTACTACTTCCAAGTGTTACTATTTCCTGCGATTATTTCTAAGTCCCATCTTGTGCAAAATATTCTAAGTCCATTTCATAAAATACAATTATTCTAAATAAATCATATTGAAGTTAGTTGTTGTGTTACAAGTGTATAACCTAGTTCAACATTCGACGCAAACTCCCTAGTTCCGTATCAGTGCTAATAATTTCGGTATCCCGTACGCTATCGTCGCTGAGGACTGGATCCGCACCGATAGTAGGGATACGACGCGACCCCTTAGACATTATACTTCGTACGCTACCGCCGCTGAGGACTGGATCCGCACCGGTAGTAGAAGTATAATCTTTATCAGTATACTTAGTTCGGTGCTCCATACGCTATCGCCGCTGAGGACTGGATCCGCACCGATAGTAGGAGTATTCGAAAGAGTTTGATTTCGGGAAGGAAGCAGTGCGAGTGGACCGACTTTACGTCGGACCGCGGACACCGTGCAACCTCGGAACCGACGTCGCTGAGGACTGGATCCGCACCGTCACCTCCGAGTGGAGTGTTCTGGACCGAATCGCTCTCTTGAGATTCCCGAAATAAGGAACCGTCGTTAAATTATCAGGGACATCCACCGTGTAGGGACATCCTTCCCCTCACCTCCTCACATGGGTCGCACCCGTCGCGCTGGTCGTAAATTCCAGTTGGCAAAAATCGCCCGTTCTATATATCTGGTTGCTCGCCCGCATTACGCACCTCTCGGGACCACCGAGAAGATTCCGGCACGCGACGTACCTTCCGTGTCGAACAGGCCTGTCAACCACGCGGACAGTGCCCGCGTATACATCGAACCGATAACAACCCAGGACGCAGCTCCAGTCCGGCAACCTGCGGAGAGCCGCTACACACACACGTTGGTCACGATAGACGACCTCCCGTCCGTGCCGTACCGCCACGTCAGTACACAGGAACGGATACAGAGAGCAGCCAGCTCTCCTCGCCGGGCACCTATCGAGCCCTTGTGGACGCTGTATCCAGTACAGTACGTCCCTGCACTGCCGTGCCTAGAGGACATCTGCGTGGAGGACCCTCGCTACGAGAAATACGCCCGCCTCCGGCAGCACATACTACTCCACTACTACTAAATGTAAGAATAGCCCCTAGCTTTAAGTCCCCTGAAGCGCCGTAGTTCGCGTACACTTGTACGACCGCGTGCAAGCGTCGGTAGCGGGCCCTGATCAGACGCAGACGTACGAGCTGCGTGGATCGAAGGTCGTTAATTTAATTAGTCAGTTGACCCGGGAACACGAGGGCGGGGAAGACTCGGCATCCCTTTGAACAATCCCTCCCCCGGGACGTGACAAATTTGGCGCAGTCGGTAGGACACGACGACCACCGCGTAACACCCGACGGAGAGTTACCCTCTCTATCACGCGACTTCGGTAAAACTTTAGGGGATACTTTCATTTTCTCGCGTCAATTACAAACCGTAATCAATATGGACACCAGATCCACGAATAGATCCGCGGAGAACACCCCGAATCTCACGGAAGCAGAACTCCGAGCGTTCCAACAGGAACTCGCACAACGCGAGACCTTTCTTAAAGAGCAGGCCGAACTACTCGAAGCTACGCGCTTACGCCACGAGTCAGATGCGCGTTCACACCAAGGCGAGCTACAAGCTCTCCGCCGCGAACTCCAGGACATCCGCCTGTCCAGCTTAGATTTTAATAGCCCGCGATCTAATTTCCGAGCGTCTCAACCGGGAGACAGCGCGCCCAACGAACCTCTAGGCTTCACGGTAAAGCAAGCCGTTGAATTCGTCCCTACCTTCGACGGGAATAACATAACCGTCCTCCAATTCACCCGCGCTTGCGAACGAGCACGCGACGTCGTCCCCCAGTACGCGGAACGTACACTCACAAAGTTAATCTGCAATAAGCTCCGAGGCCGCGCTTACGCCGCAGTAGAAGACACGGACTGTTGCACAATCGCCGGGCTAACCAAACGTTTGAAACATGTCTTGAGCCCTCTCATCACGGTCGATCAATACCGCGGAGATCTGTCGCGTATCACCCAGGGTCCCACCGAACACGTGATCGATTACATTTGCCGTACCAAAGACCTTCGCGCCGCGATCATTAATTGCGATCAAGACGAGCCCGACATAACGGATGTCAATCGATTAACCGCCGATAGCTTCATTCGCGGACTCATTCCCGCGCTCAGAACAGAGGTCCGTCCGTACCGCGATCGCGCCCTTCACGTCATCTTCGACGAGGCCATCGGGGCCTATAAACAATTCGAGCTCGATAAGCTCCGATTCAGAGAACCGCTCCGGGATGAGCACCGCCGCGTACATTTCGCGGAACCACGAAGCCGCACGCCGGAACGTCGCGACGAATATCAGCACCGCGATAACCGAGCCCCGTACCGCGAACCATGGCGAAATTCGAGCTCGCCCGATAACCGGGACCGCTACCAAGAAACACGATACTCTCAGCCGTCGCCGCGTAGATACGAGCCACCGCAGCATAAATACGAGCCGTCACCGCGTAGATACGAGCCGTCACCGCGTAAATACGAGCCACCGCAGCCTAGATACGAGCCCCCGCATACCAGAACACGCGTGGAATATAGCCCACGCCCGGAAAGACCCGCGTATCGATCTTACCGCGAACCCCGCGAGGTTTTCCCAACCGAAGCACCCAAAGTCTGCCGTTACTGTAAGACACCGGGCCACGATATCCACGAATGTCGTAAACGCGAATACATCGCCAAAATGAGGCAGGGAAACGACCCCAGCCTCCCGCCCAACCCGGCGCAAGGACGGGAGGCCCAGCCCGTGAAATCAGTCCAAGCAATGACGTCGAACCAAGAGACAAACCCAAAATCGTCTCCGCGATAAATCTAGCGCCTGACTCTCCGATCCCTCGCATAAACACGTCCGCACCGCAATTCTTGAAATCATGCGAGTTCCTCCTGGATACCGGATCGGAAATTAATATAATTAAATCGTCCAGTCTAAAGCCTAATATACGTATCGACTCCGCCAACGTCATTATGGTCCAAGGGATAACCAGCGGTGCCATCAGCACCCTAGGTCAAATCGATGCCGAAATCTCCGGCGTCCCCGTAACCTTTCACGTCTTTCCAGACGACTTTCCGGTCAACATCGACGGAATCCTCGGCTCCCCCTTCTTCCAAGAAGGAGCCGAGATATCCTTCTCCAAGCAACGCGTAACATGGAACGATATCCATATACCATTCTCGAACGCGCGCGAATACATGATCGAGGCCCGAACGATCGCTTGTATCGCCGTCAACGTTCGCGGACCCGAAGTCGGCTACGTCCGACGATTCGAAGTCCAACCAAATGTATTTCTCGGTGACTGCCTAGTCACCAACGCGAACGGAAGGGCATTCCTACGGTGCGTCAACGCATCGGCCGAAGTGGCAACCTTCTCCCTGCCAATATTGGAGGTGGAAGAGTTCGAGGGTACCCCTTTCAATTCGCGTTCAAACACTGTATCTGAACCCGCGACGGTTCACTCTATTTCTAATTCCGGTGAAATCCCGATTAATTATACAGCTTGCACAAACGATCTGAGCGAGACGACCCCGCGTGGTCAATCTACAAGTTCCGGTGAAATCCCGATCAATTTCTCAGCTCGCACAGATAATTTTTGCGAGACGACCCCGCGTGGTCAATCTACAAGTTCCGGTGAAATCCCGATCAATTTCTCAGCTCGCACAGATAATTTATGCGAGACGACCCCGCGTGGTCAATCTTCTAGTTCCGGTAGAATTCCGACAAATCCCTCAGCTCGCGTAAAAGAATTATGCGAGACGATCCGAATGGATCACCTAACCACAGACGAAGCGGAACACGTTGCCTCGCTATTAGCGCAAAACCACGACATCTTCCATCTCCAGACAAACCGCCGACATCATTCTCCGGTGTCCCACAAGGAAAAGACAAGTAAACGAAATCCAAAACCTCCAAACCAAAGCCAACTGAGCTTCCCAGAACACGTATTCAGAAATTCCTTGTGGAACGTGCGAACGAAACCGGAGAAGCCCCACCGAGAATTCAACAGGCTATCAAAAGATAACGTACAGCCTGGAATACGCGATAAATATCAAATTCTGCACGTAAGCAAGCGAGCGAAATCCGACCCCCTAAGTCCGTGGAAGCGTCAGCATTCCCCACTTCAAGAGCTAAGCAACAGAGCCACCCCTTCTCCCATCCCCTCACTATACAAGGCAGTGCACGAACTCGCTAGACCACAGTTAGTGACTAGCAACACTAGCAACATGAAGTTCCTCACCGCAACGATTCTCTTCACACTCGCTACGAAAGCCTCAGCCCTCATCGGTTTTGACTGTGGGGGACCAACACTAAATATTACTACGTTCTCCACCATCGATGCTCCTCACTGCGAACCAGAAGACACGACTCCGATTGAAAGCTCTGAAAGGATACAGCTGCTTCAACTGGCGGACTTCACGCAGTCACATGTAACGCAGTGCCACATCGAGGTAGATCGCACGATCTACTATTGCGGTATGCACTCCCACGTGTCCGTAGTATCCAACGGCCGACAAGAATACCTACTATCCACCAACCGGGAATCTTGTGCCAACCTACACACTACGGGAACGCTATTCATCACGCCGTCAGCACAAATCACTGGTCTTCAGCCCAACTCCACAACCTCACGAAGCCTCACCTTGGCCGGAGAAATCCAGAACGATGGAGGATGCGCCGGCACCACATACAGCGATCCGTTCGGAACATGGACAAATGTCGTCGTCCAGGCAGTCGTCCGAATCACAATTCGGGACTATACTGCACCCATCAAATTGTCCACGAATCAGATCCATCTGCAATCCGGGCAGACGTGCCCACTACACAAAGGCAGCTGCCTCGACTCTCAAGATGGACACACATTCTGGGACACACTGCCTACGGACTATTGCAAGTTCAGTAGCTACGATGTCCTCTACGAAGGCATAGCCACCAGAATCTCCGCTGCAACGGAACCTTCCCCGACAGTTTACACGGTCTCATCACAGGACACTACATTTGCCCTAACAGAGACCGGGAGAACACCGGTCTGCGGATACACTATAATCCGTACAGAGCACCCTAAACTATTCATCCTGGAAACAAGCTCAGCAGGGAAATTCAAGGAGAGAACACACACCCTCGTCAATAACCTTGATATATTTACATATGTGAATAGCAAATTCGTATATGTAGAAAAGCATCTCCGCAATCAGCTGTCACAGCTCTACAAGGACGTCATCCGTCAGAAATGCGAACTGGAGAGACAGATTCTACAGAACGCCCTGACCCAGCTTCATTCCGCGCCCGAGGAAATCGCCACTGCCATCATGAAGGAAGTGGGATACATCGCGATACCAGCAGGAGAAGTAGTGCACATCATCAAGTGCATCCCCGTCAATGTGCAACTCCGAAAAACAGAAGAATGCTTCGATGAGTTACCAATCTCGTACAAAAACACTTCAAGGTTCCTAAAACCCAGAGATCACATAATCACCAGCACCGGCACGCGGAAGCCATGCAACGAGTTGCTACCACCCTTCTACAAGCTAGAAGGGGCGTGGTATCGTCTTACGCCTTCCCCGATGGAAGCCGTAGCCCCAGCAACTCTCCAGCCTTTGACCAGACCCACATGGAAGTATGTGGACCCCAAGAACCTGGCCACCGGAGGCATCTATTCCCAGGACGACCTCGACAAGCTACAGGAGCATATCATGTTCCCTGTCGAGAAAATCGCAGTAATTAACTCCATGGCACAAGGCGCCTCAGGAAGACAATTCGCCACCGACAGCGTAAACATGTTCAACCTAATGGATGAGCATTCGCTGCAACGCATCGCCGAATCCGCAGCCCAGAAGTTATGGTCCGGCTTCACAACGTTCGGATCGATCAGCGCAGGCATCATAGGTGTCTACGTCGCCATCCGAACAATCAAGACAATCATAAGCACGATCATCAACGGCATCGCGCTTCATTCCCTGTACGGCTGGAGCCTCCACCTAATCGTCGCCGTATGGAGCTCCCTCACACGTTTCTTCATCTTCCTGAAACAACGAGACACAAACTCAGTGAAAACTATCGGAAGTGCAAGTGCCAGTGACCCCAGTCCCTTGCCACAAACCCAGGCCCCAGCCCACCCAAAACCCAAAGACTATCAAGAAGAACAGACTTCCACGTACACAGTGATACCTTTACCCAGCCCGCGCAGTGCACCAGACAATATTTCAATTCACCCCGTATTCCGCCGCCTCGATACGGAAATTTCCCCCAGGGAAATTTCCTCCCTAAGGGGGGAGGTGTGACGTTGGTCGCGACACCAACGTTAGAGTAAGCGTATAAAATAAGTACACTATTGTAACACAAAACATTTTAGAGATAAGCACAAAAACCCATCTACTCCTCACAAACCTAACCTCGACAAGATCCCGATAACTCCCAAAACTTCGTCCAAACCAAAAATCCTTACAGATCCAGATACTAGAACGAATTCCACAAACCTAACCTAAAAATCCAAAAAACCAAAAATTTCCAAAATCAAAAATTCCAACAGATTTAGAAACTAGAGCGAATTCCACGAACCTAACCTAAAAATCCAAAATTATTTTGAAAACCAAATAACCTATCTTAATCCTTGACCTAAACCAAACCCAAATCCGAAAACCCCATTCCGATACGAATCCTAAAAACCCATCAAATCGCCAATCCAAAATGATCTGAGAATATTTCGAGGCATCAAGGTCAAATCCGAATTTAGACGAAAATCCGCCGAAAAATAATCAATAAATATTTTCTAAGTTCCCATTTCACGGGAACATAGAAAATATCTCGCGAAATCGAAACAGTCGAGAAATATTCTAAGTCCCATTAAAATAAATAAAATCGGGCATGCGGCCCTGGTAATCATTAAGAAATCAGTCGTGCGGCCCTGCAAAGCTGCGTCAGCTGCCGAGTCAGCACCGCAGAGGGCAAATCGGTCAAAGACCGTCAGCGAAATCCGAGCGACCATACGTGCTCGAGATTACCGAGTCAGCGAAATTCCGCCAACAAGCCTGCTATAAGTAGAGGCCCTTCAGACCAAGAAGTTCAGTCTAGCTTCGGCTAGCGACCGAGTCAGGTCGAACCCGCGTTTCTATATCCAACGAATTCTCAGTCTGGTCCCGACCAGCAACCGACTAAGGTTGAACCCGCGATACTATTTCCTGCGACTTTAATTCCAAGTGTTACTATTTCCTGCGATTACTACTTCCAAGTGTTACTATTTCCTGCGATTATTTCTAAGTCCCATCTTGTGCAAAATATTCTAAGTCCATTTCATAAAATACAATTATTCTAAATAAATCATATTGAAGTTAGTTGTTGTGTTACAAGTGTATAACCTAGTTCAACATTCGACGCAAACTCCCTAGTTCCGTATCAGTGCTAATAATTTCGGTATCCCGTACGCTATCGTCGCTGAGGACTGGATCCGCACCGATAGTAGGGATACGACGCGACCCCTTAGACATTATACTTCGTACGCTACCGCCGCTGAGGACTGGATCCGCACCGGTAGTAGAAGTATAATCTTTATCAGTATACTTAGTTCGGTGCTCCATACGCTATCGCCGCTGAGGACTGGATCCGCACCGATAGTAGGAGTATTCGAAAGAGTTTGATTTCGGGAAGGAAGCAGTGCGAGTGGACCGACTTTACGTCGGACCGCGGACACCGTGCAACCTCGGAACCGACGTCGCTGAGGACTGGATCCGCACCGTCACCTCCGAGTGGAGTGTTCTGGACCGAATCGCTCTCTTGAGATTCCCGAAATAAGGAACCGTCGTTAAATTATCAGGGACATCCACCGTGTAGGGACATCCTTCCCCTCACCTCCTCACATGGGTCGCACCCGTCGCGCTGGTCGTAAATTCCAGTTGGCAAAAATCGCCCGTTCTATATATCTGGTTGCTCGCCCGCATTACGCACCTCTCGGGACCACCGAGAAGATTCCGGCACGCGACGTACCTTCCGTGTCGAACAGGCCTGTCAACCACGCGGACAGTGCCCGCGTATACATCGAACCGATAACAACCCAGGACGCAGCTCCAGTCCGGCAACCTGCGGAGAGCCGCTACACACACACGTTGGTCACGATAGACGACCTCCCGTCCGTGCCGTACCGCCACGTCAGTACACAGGAACGGATACAGAGAGCAGCCAGCTCTCCTCGCCGGGCACCTATCGAGCCCTTGTGGACGCTGTATCCAGTACAGTACGTCCCTGCACTGCCGTGCCTAGAGGACATCTGCGTGGAGGACCCTCGCTACGAGAAATACGCCCGCCTCCGGCAGCACATACTACTCCACTACTACTAAATGTAAGAATAGCCCCTAGCTTTAAGTCCCCTGAAGCGCCGTAGTTCGCGTACACTTGTACGACCGCGTGCAAGCGTCGGTAGCGGGCCCTGATCAGACGCAGACGTACGAGCTGCGTGGATCGAAGGTCGTTAATTTAATTAGTCAGTTGACCCGGGAACACGAGGGCGGGGAAGACTCGGCATCCCTTTGAACAATCCCTCCCCCGGGACGTGACACCTCCATTTCTGACCAGAATCGCGTATTCGCACGCTGAAACGCTTAATTTGCATGAAAACTAACGAAAGTGATCGAAAATCACCGAATTGTAGCAGAAAACACGATTTCGACTAGTTTATCGCAGAATCAGCGATTATCTAAGCGAAACCTCCATTTCTGACCAGAATCGCGTATTCGCACGCTGAAACGCTTAATTTGCATGAAAACTAACGAAAGTGATCGAAAATCACCGAATTGTAGCAGAAAACACGATTTCGACTAGTTTATCGCAGAATCAACGATTCTCTACGCGAAACGCTTAAGTTGCATGAAAACTAACGAAAGTGATCGAAAATCACCGGATTGTAGCAGAATACACGATTTCGACTAGTTTATCGCAAAATCAGCGATTATCTACGCGAAACGCTTAATTTGCATGAAAACGAACGAAAATCACCGAATTGTAGCAGTAAACACGGTTTTGACTAGTTTATCGCAGAATCAGCGATTATCTAAGCGAAACCTCCATTTCTGACCAGAATCGCGTATTCGCACGCTGAAACGCTTAATTTGCATGAAAACTAACGAAAGTGATCGAAAATCACCGAATTGTAGCAGAAAACACGATTTCGAATAGTTTATCGCAGAATCAGCGATTCTGTACGCGAAACGCTTAATTTGCATGAAAACGAACGAAAATGATCGAAAATCACCGAATTGTAGCAGTAAACACGATTTTGACTAGTTTATCGCAGAATCAGCGATTATCTAAGCGAAACCTCCATTTCTGACCAGAATCGCGTATTCGCACGCTGAAACGCTTAATTTGCATGAAAACTAACGGAAGTGATCGAAAATCACCGAATTGTAGCAGAAAACACGATTTCGACTAGTTTATCGCAGAATCAACGATTCTCTACGCGAAACGCTTAAGTTGCATGAAAACTAACGAAAGTGATCGAAAATCACCGGATTGTAGCAGAAAACACGATTTCGACTAGTTTATCGCAAAATCAGCGATTATCTACGCGAAACGCTTAATTTGCATGAAAACGAACGAAAATCACCGAATTGTAGCAGTAAACACGATTTTGACTAGTTTATCGCAGAATCAGCGATTATCTAAGCGAAACCTCCATTTCTGACCAGAATCGCGTATTCGCACGCTGAAACGCTTAATTTGCATGAAAACTAACGAAAGTGATCGAAGATCACCGAATTGTAGCAGAAAACACGATTTCGACTAGTTTATCGCAGAATCAACGATTCTCTACGCGAAACGCTTAAGTTGCATGAAAACTAACGAAAGTGATCGAAAATCACCGGATTGTAGCAGAAAACACGATTTCGACTAGTTTATCGCAAAATCAGCGATTATCTACGCGAAACGCTTAATTTGCATGAAAACGAACGAAAATCACCGAATTGTAGCAGTAAACACGATTTTGACTAGTTTATCGCAGAATCAGCGATTATATAAGCGAAACCTCCATTTCTGACCAGAATCGCGTATTCGCACGCTGAAACGCTTAATTTGCATGAAAACTAACGAAAGTGATCGAAAATCACCGAATTGTAGCAGAAAACACGATTTCGACTAGTTTATCGCAGAATCAGCGATTATCTAAGCGAAACCTCCATTTCTGACCAGAATCGCGTATTCGCACGCTGAAACGCTTAATTTGCATGAAAACTAACGAAAGTGATCGAAAATCACCGAATTGTAGCAGAAAACACGATTTCGACTAGTTTATCGCAGAATCAACGATTCTCTACGCGAAACGCTTAATTTGCATGAAAACGAACGAAAATCACCGAATTGTAGCAGTAAACACGGTTTTGACTAGTTTATCGCAGAATCAGCGATTATCTAAGCGAAACCTCCATTTCTGACCAGAATCGCGTATTCGCACGCTGAAACGCTTAATTTGCATGAAAACTAACGAAAGTGATCGAAAATCACCGAATTGTAGCAGAAAACACGATTTCGACTAGTTTATCGCAGAATCAACGATTCTCTACGCGAAACGCTTAAGTTGCATGAAAACTAACGAAAATGATCGAAAATCACCGAATTGTAACAGAAAACACGATTTCGACCCGTTTATCGCAGAATTAGAGATTCTCTACGCGAAACGCTTAATTTGCATGAAAACGAACGAAAATCACCGAATTGTAGCAGAAAACACGATTTTGACTAGTTTATCGCAGAATCAGCGATTATCTAAGCGAAACCTCCATTTCTGACCAGAATCGCGTATTCGCACGCTGGAACGCTTAATTTGCATGAAAACTAACGAAAGTGATCGAAAATCACGGGATTGTAGCAGAAAACACGATTTCGAATAGTTTATCGCAGAATCAGCGATTCTGTACGCGAAACGCTTAATTTGCATGAAAACGAACGAAAATGATCGAAAATCACCGAATTGTAGCAGAAAACACCATTTTGACTAGTTTATCGCAGAATCAGCGATTATCTAAGCGAAACCTCCATTTCTGACCAGAATCGCATATTCGCACGCTGAAACGCTTAATTTGCATGAAAACGAACGAAAATGATCGAAAATCACCGAATTGTAGCAGAAAACACGATTTTGACTAGTTTATCGCAGAATCAGCGACTATCTAAGCGAAACCTCCATTTCTGAACAGAATCGCGTATTCGCACGCTGAAACGCTTAATTTGCATGAAAACTAACGAAAGTGATCGAAAATCACCGAATTGTAGCAGAAAACACGATTTCGACTAGTTTATCGCAAAATCAGCGATTCTCTACGCGAAACGCTTAATTTGCATGAAAACTAACGAAAATGATCGAAAATCACCGAATTGTAACAGAAAACACGATTTCGACCAGTTTATCGCAGAATTAGAGATTCTCTACGCGAAACGCTTAATTTGCATGAAAACGAACGAAAATCACCGAATTGTAGCAGAAAACACGATTTTGACTAGTTTATCGCAGAATCAGCGATTATCTAAGCGAAACCTCCATTTCTGACAAGAATCGCGTATTCGCACGCTGAAACGCTTAATTTGCATGAAAACTAACGAAAATGATCGAAAATCACCGAATTGTAACAGAAAACCCGATTTTGACTAGTTTATCGCAGAATCAGCGATTATCTGCGAAACCTCCATTTCTGACCAGAATCGCGTATTCGCACGCTGGAACGCTTAATTTGCATGAAAACTAACGAAAGTGATCGAAAATCACGGGATTGTAGCAGAAAACACGATTTCGAATAGTTTATCGCAGAATCAGCGATTCTGTACGCGAAACGCTTAATTTGCATGAAAACGAACGAAAATGATCGAAAAGCACCGAATTGTAGCAGAAAACACGATTTGACTAGTTTATCGCAGAATCAGCGATTATCTAAGCGAAACCTCCATTTCTGACCAGAATCGCGTATTCGCACGCTGAAACGCTTAATTTGCATGAAAACTAACGAAAGTGATCGAAAATCACCGAATTGTAGCAGAAAACACGATTTCGACTAGTTTATCGCAGAATCAACGATTCTCTACGCGAAACGCTTAAGTTGCATGAAAACTAACGAAAGTGATCGAAAATCACCGGATTGTAGCAGAAAACACGATTTCGACTAGTTTATCGCAAAATCAGCGATTATCTACGCGAAACGCTTAATTTGCATGAAAACGAACGAAAATCACCGAATTGTAGCAGTAAACACGATTTTGACTAGTTTATCGCAGAATCAGCGATTATCTAAGCGAAACCTCCATTTCTGACCAGAATCGCGTATTCGCACGCTGAAACGCTTAATTTGCATGAAAACTAACGAAAGTGATCGAAAATCACCGAATTGTAGCAGAAAACACGATTTCGACTAGTTTATCGCAAAATCAGCGATTCTCTACGCGAAACGCTTAATTTGCATGAAAACGAACGAAAATCACCGAATTGTAGCAGTAAACACGATTTTGACTAGTTTATCGCAGAATCAGCGATTATCTAAGCGAAACCTCCATTTCTGACCAGAATCGCGTATTCGCACGCTGAAACGCTTAATTTGCATGAAAACTAACGGAAGTGATCGAAAATCACCGAATTGTAGCAGAAAACACGATTTCGACTAGTTTATCGCAGAATCAACGATTCTCTACGCGAAACGCTTAAGTTGCATGAAAACTAACGAAAGTGATCGAAAATCACCGGATTGTAGCAGAAAACACGATTTCGACTAGTTTATCGCAAAATCAGCGATTATCTACGCGAAACGCTTAATTTGCATGAAAACGAACGAAAATCACCGAATTGTAGCAGAAAACACGATTTTGACTAGTTATCGCAGAATCAGCGATTATCTAAGCGAAACCTCCATTTCTGACCAGAATCGCGTATTCGCACGCTGGAACGCTTAATTTGCATGAAAACTAACGAAAGTGATCGAAAATCACGGGATTGTAGCAGAAAACACGATTTCGAATAGTTTATCGCAGAATCAGCGATTCTGTACGCGAAACGCTTAATTTGCATGAAAACGAACGAAAATGATCGAAAATCACCGAATTGTAGCAGAAAACACCATTTTGACTAGTTTATCGCAGAATCAGCGATTATCTAAGCGAAACCTCCATTTCTGACCAGAATCGCGTATTCGCACGCTGGAACGCTTAATTTGCATGAAAACTAACGAAAGTGATCGAAAATCACGGGATTGTAGCAGAAAACACGATTTCGAATAGTTTATCGCAGAATCAGCGATTCTGTACGCGAAACGCTTAATTTGCATGAAAACGAACGAAAATGATCGAAAATCACCGAATTGTAGCAGAAAACACGATTTTGACTAGTTTATCGCAGAATCAGCGATTATCTAAGCGAAACCTCCATTTCTGACCAGAATCGCGTATTCGCACGCTGAAACGCTTAATTTGCATGAAAACTAACGAAAGTGATCGAAAATCACCGAATTGTAGCAGAAAACACGATTTCGACTAGTTTATCGCAGAATCAACGATTCTCTACGCGAAACGCTTAAGTTGCATGAAAACTAACGAAAGTGATCGAAAATCACCGGATTGTAGCAGAAAACACGATTTCGACTAGTTTATCGCAAAATCAGCGATTATCTACGCGAAACGCTTAATTTGCATGAAAACGAACGAAAATCACCGAATTGTAGCAGTAAACACGATTTTGACTAGTTTATCGCAGAATCAGCGATTATCTAAGCGAAACATCCATTTCTGACCAGAATCGCGTATTCGCACGCTGAAACGCTTAATTTGCATGAAAACTAACGAAAGTGATCGAAAATCACCGAATTGTAGCAGAAAACACGATTTCGACTAGTTTATCGCAAAATCAGCGATTCTCTACGCGAAACGCTTAATTTGCATGAAAACGAACGAAAATCACCGAATTGTAGCAGTAAACACGATTTTGACTAGTTTATCGCAGAATCAGCGATTATCTAAGCGAAACCTCCATTTCTGACCAGAATCGCGTATTCGCACGCTGAAACGCTTAATTTGCATGAAAACTAACGGAAGTGATCGAAAATCACCGAATTGTAGCAGAAAACACGATTTCGACTAGTTTATCGCAGAATCAACGATTCTCTACGCGAAACGCTTAAGTTGCATGAAAACTAACGAAAGTGATCGAAAATCACCGGATTGTAGCAGAAAACACGATTTCGACTAGTTTATCGCAAAATCAGCGATTATCTACGCGAAACGCTTAATTTGCATGAAAACGAACGAAAATCACCGAATTGTAGCAGTAAACACGATTTTGACTAGTTTATCGCAGAATCAGCGATTATCTAAGCGAAACCTCCATTTCTGACCAGAATCGCGTATTCGCACGCTGAAACGCTTAATTTGCATGAAAACTAACGAAAGTGATCGAAAATCACCGAATTGTAGCAGAAAACACGATTTCGACTAGTTTATCGCAAAATCAGCGATTCTCTACGCGAAACGCTTAATTTGCATGAAAACGAACGAAAATCACCGAATTGTAGCAGTAAACACGATTTTGACTAGTTTATCGCAGAATCAGCGATTATCTAAGCGAAACCTCCATTT
>NW_027489074.1:0-119547 GCF_050948215.1 Halictus rubicundus | reverse complement strand
ACGATAGGATAGAGGATAGGATAGGATAGAGGATTGGATAGGATAGAGGAAAGGATAGGATAGAGGATAGGATAGAGGATAGGATAGGATATAGGATAGGATAGGATAGAGGATAGGATAGGATAGAGGATAGGATAGGATAGAGGATAGGATAGGATAGAGGATAGGATAGGATAGAGGATAGGATAGGATAGAGGATAGGATAGGATAGAGGATAGGATAGAGGATAGGATAGGATAGAGGATAGGATAGGATAGAGGATAGGATAGGATAGGATAGAGGATAGGATAGGATAGAGGATAGGATAGGATAGAGGATAGGATAGGATAGGATAGAGGATAGGATAGGATAGAGGATAGATTATAGAGGATAGAGGATAGAGGATAGAGGATAGGATAATATAGAGGATAGGATAGGATAGAGGATAGGATAGGATAGAGGATAGGATAGGAAAGAGGATAGGATATGATAGAGTAAACGATATTATAGAGGATAGGATAGAGGATAGGACAGGATACAGGATAGGATAGGATAGAGGATCGGATAGAGGATAGGATAGGATAGAGGATAGGATAGGATAGAGGATAGGATAGGATAGAGGATAGGATAGGATAGAGGATAGGATAGGATAGAGGATAGGATAGGATAGAGGATAGGATAGGATAGAGGATAGGATAGGATAGAGGATAGGATAGGATAGAGGATAGGATAGGATAGGATAGAGGATAGGATAGGATAGAGGATAGAGGATAGAGGATAGAGGATAGAGGATAGAGGTTAGAGGATAGAGGATAGAGGATAGAGGATAGAGGATAGAGGATAGAGGATAGAGGATAGAGGATAGAGGATAGGATAGGATAGAGGATAGGATAGGATAGAGGATAGGATAGGATAGAGGATAGGATAGGATAGAGGATTGGATAGGATAGAGGAAAGGATAGGATAGAGGATAGGATAGGATAGAGGATAGGACAGGATACAGGATAGGATAGGATAGAGGATCGGATAGGATAGGGGATAGGATAGGATAGTGGATAGGATACGATAGAGGATAGGATAGGATAGAGGATAGGATAGGATAGAGGATAGGATACGATAGAGGATACGATAGGATAGAGGATAGGATAGGATAGAGGAGAGGATAGAGGATAGGATAGGATAGGGGATAGGATAGGATAGAGGATAGGATAGGATAGAGGATCGGATAGAGGATAGGATAGGATAGAGGATAGGATAGGATAGAGGATAGGATAGGATAGAGGATAGGATAGGATAGAGGATAGGATAGGATAGAGGATAGGATAGGATAGAGGATAGGATAGGATAGAGGATAGGATAGGATAGAGGATAGGATAGGATAGAGGATAGGATAGGATAGAGGATAGGATAGGATAGAGGATAGGATAGGATAGAGGATAGGATAGGATAGAGGATAGAGGATAGAGGATAGAGGATAGAGGATAGAGGATAGAGGATAGAGGATAGAGGATAGAGGATAGAGGATAGAGGATAGAGGATAGGATAGGATAGAGGATAGGATAGGATAGAGGATAGGATAGGATAGAGGATAGGATAGGATAGAGGATTGGATAGGATAGAGGAAAGGATAGGATAGAGGATAGGATAGGATAGAGGATAGGACAGGATACAGGATAGGATAGGATAGAGGATCGGATAGGATAGGGGATAGGATAGGATAGTGGATAGGATACGATAGAGGATAGGATAGGATAGAGGATAGGATAGGATAGAGGATAGGATACGATAGAGGATACGATAGGATAGAGGATAGGATAGGATAGAGGAGAGGATAGAGGATAGGATAGGATAGGGGATAGGATAGGATAGAGGATAGGATAGGATAGAGGATCGGATAGAGGATAGGATAGGATAGAGGATAGGATAGGATAGAGGATAGGATAGAGGATAGGATAGGATAGAGGATAGGATAGGATAGAGGATAGGATAGGATAGAGGATAGGATAGGATAGAGGATAGGATAGGATAGAGGATAGGATAGGATAGAGGATAGGATAGGATAGAGGATAGGATAGGATAGAGGATAGGATAGGATAGAGGATAGAGGATAGAGGATAGAGGATAGAGGATAGAGGATAGAGGATAGAGGATAGAGGATAGAGGATAGAGGATAGAGGATAGAGGATAGAGGATAGAGGATAGAGGATAGAGGATAGAGGATAGAGGATAGAGGATAGAGGATAGAGGATAGGATAGGATAGAAGATAGGATAGGATAGAGGATAGGATAGGATAGAGGATAGGATACGATAGAGGATACGATAGGATAGAGGATAGGATAGGATAGAGGAGAGGATAGAGGATAGGATAGGATAGGGGATAGGACAGGATAGAGGATAGGATAGGATAGAGGATCGGATAGAGGATAGGATAGGATAGAGGATAGGATAGGATAGAGGATAGGATAGGATAGAGGATGGGATAGGATAGAGGATAGGATAGGATAGAGGATAGGATAGGATAGACGATAGGATAGGATAGAGGATAGGATAGGATAGAGGATAGGATAGGATAGAGGATAGGATAGGATAGAGGATAGGATAGGATAGAGGATAGGATAGGATAGAGGATAGGATAGGATAGAGGATAGGATAGGATAGAGGATAGGATAGGATAGAGGATAGGATAGGATAGAGGATAGGATAGGATAGAGGATAGAGGATAGAGGATAGAGGATAGAGGATAGAGGATAGAGGATAGAGGATAGAGGATAGAGGATAGAGGATAGAGGATAGAGGATAGAGGATAGAGGATAGAGGATAGAGGATAGAGGATAGAGGATAGAGGATAGAGGATAGAGGATAGAGGATAGAGGATAGAGGATAGAGGATAGAGGATAGAGGATAGAGGATAGAGGATAGAGGATAGAGGATAGAGGATAGAGGATAGAGGATAGAGGATAGAGGATAGAGGATAGAGGATAGAGGATAGAGGATAGAGGATAGAGGATAGAGGATAGAGGATAGGATAGAGGATAGGATACGATAGAGGATACGATAGGATAGAGTATAGGATAGGATAGAGGATAGGATAGGATAGAGGATAGGATAGGATAGACGATAGGATAGGATAGAGGATAGGATAGGATAGAGGATAGGATAGAGGATAGGATAGGATAGAGGATAGGATAGGATAGAGGATAGGATAGAGGATAGGATAGGATAGAGGATAGGATAGGATAGAGGATAGGATACGATAGATGATACGATAGGATAGAGGATAGGATAGGATAGAGGATTGGATAGGATAGAGGAAAGGATAGGATAGAGGATAGGATAGGATAGAGGATAGGACAGGATACAGGATAGGATAGGATAGAGGATCGGATAGGATAGGGGATAGGATAGGATAGTGGATAGGATACGATAGAGGATAGGATAGGATAGAGGATAGGATAGGATAGAGGATTGGATAGGATAGAGGAAAGGATAGGATATAGGATAGGATTGGATAGAGGAGAGGATAGGATAGAGGATAGGATAGGATAGAGGATACGATAGGATGGAGGATGCGATAGAGGATTGGATATGATAGACGATAGGATAGAGGATAGAATAGGATAGATGATATTATAGGATAGAGGATAGGATATGATAGAGTAAACGATATTATAGAGGATAGGATAGAGGATAGGACAGGATACAGGATAGGATAGGATAGAGGATAGGACAGGATACAGGATAGGATAGGATAGAGGATCGGATAGAGGATAGGATAGGATAGAGGATAGGATAGGATAGAGGATAGGATAGGAAAGAGGATAGGATAGGATAGAGGATAGGATAGTATAGAGGATAGGATAGGATAGAGGATAGGATAGGAAAGAGGATAGGATAGGATAGAGGATAGGATACGATAGAGGATACGATAGGATAGAGTATAGGATAGGATAGAGGATAGGATAGGATAGAGGATAGGATACGATAGACGATAGGATAGGATAGAGGATAGGATAGGATAGGGGATAGGATAGAGGATAGGATAGGATAGAGGATAGGATAGAGGATAGGATAGGATAGAGGATAGGATAGAGGATAGGATAGGATAGAGGATAGGATAGGATAGAGGATAGGATACGATAGATGATACGATAGGATAGAGGATAGGATAGGATAGAGGATAGGATAGGATAGAGGAAAGGATAGGATATAGGATAGGATTGCATAGAGGAGAGGATAGGATAGAGGATAGGATAGGATAGAGGATAGGATAGGATAGAGGATAGGATAGGATAGAGGATACGATAGGATAGAGGATAGGATAGGATAGAGGATAGGATAGGATAGGATAGAGGATAGGATAGGATAGGATAGAGGATAGGACAGGATAGAGGATAGAGGATAGAGGATAGAGGATAGAGGATAGAGGATAGAGGATAGAGGATAGAGGATAGAGGATAGGATAGAGGATAGGATAGGATAGAGGATAGGATAGGAAAGAGGATAGGATAGGATAGAGGATAGGATACGATAGAGGATACGATAGGATAGAGGATAGGATAGGATAGAGGATAGGATAGGATAGAGGATAGGATAGGATAGAGGATAGGATAGGATAGAGGATAGGATAGGATAGAGGATAGGATAGGATAGAGGATAGGATAGGATAGAGGATAGGATAGGATAGAGGATAGGACAGGATACAGGATAGGATAGGATAGAGGATAGGACAGGATACAGGATAGGATAGGATAGAGGATCGGATAGAGGATAGGATAGGATAGAGGATAGGATAGGATAGAGGATAGGATAGGAAAGAGGATAGGATAGGATAGAGGATAGGATAGTATAGAGGATAGGATAGGATAGAGGATAGGATAGGAAAGAGGATAGGATAGGATAGAGGATAGGATACGATAGAGGATACGATAGGATAGAGTATAGGATAGGATAGAGGATAGGATAGGATAGAGGATAGGATAGGATAGACGATAGGATAGGATAGAGGATAGGATAGCATAGGGGATAGGATAGAGGATAGGATAGGATAGAGGATAGGATAGAGGATAGGATAGGATAGAGGATAGGATAGAGGATAGGATAGGATAGAGGATAGGATAGGATAGAGGATAGGATACGATAGATGATACGATAGGATAGAGGATAGGATAGGATAGAGGATAGGATAGGATAGAGGAAAGGATAGGATATAGGATAGGATTGCATAGAGGAGAGGATAGGATAGAGGATAGGATAGGATAGAGGATAGGATAGGATAGAGGATAGGATAGGATAGAGGATACGATAGGATAGAGGATAGGATAGGATAGAGGATAGGATAGGATAGGATAGAGGATAGGATAGGATAGGATAGAGGATAGGACAGGATAGAGGATAGAGGATAGAGGATAGAGGATAGAGGATAGAGGATAGAGGATAGAGGATAGAGGATAGGATAGAGGATAGGATAGGATAGAGGATAGGATAGGAAAGAGGATAGGATAGGATAGAGGATAGGATACGATAGAGGATACGATAGGATAGAGGATAGGATAGGATAGAGGATAGGATACGATAGATGATACGATAGGATAGAGGATAGGATAGGATAGAGGATTGGATAGGATAGAGGAAAGGATAGGATAGAGGATAGGATAGGATAGAGGATAGGACAGGATACAGGATAGGATAGGATAGGGGATAGGATAGGATAGAGGATAGGATAGGATAGAGGATCGGATAGAGGATAGGATAGGATAGAGGATAGGATAGGATAGAGGATAGGATAGGATAGAGGATAGGATAGGATAGAGGATAGGATAGGATAGAGGATAGGATAGGATAGAGGATAGGATAGGATAGAGGATAGGATAGGATAGAGGATAGGATAGGATAGACGATAGGATAGGATAGAGGATAGGATAGGATAGAGGATAGGATAGGATAGAGGATAGGATAGGAGAGAGGATAGGATAGGATAGAGGATAGGATAGGATAGAGGATAGGATAGGATAGAGGATAGGATAGGATAGAGGATAGGATAGGATAGAGGATAGAGGATAGAGGATAGAGGATAGAGTATAGAGGATAGAGGATAGAGGATAGAGGATAGAGGATAGAGGATAGAGGATAGAGGATAGGATAGGATAGAGGATAGGATAGAGGATAGGATAGAGGATAGGATAGGATAGAGGATAGGATAGGATAGAGGATAGGATAGGAAAGAGGATAGGATAGGATAGAGGATAGGATAGTATAGAGGATAGGATAGGATAGAGGATAGGATAGGAAAGAGGATAGGATAGGATAGAGGATAGGATACGATAGAGGATACGATAGGATAGAGTATAGGATAGGATAGAGGATAGGATAGGATAGAGGATAGGATACGATAGATGATACGATAGGATAGAGGATAGGATAGGATAGAGGATTGGATAGGATAGAGGAAAGGATAGGATATAGGATAGGATTGGATAGAGGAGAGGATCTGATAGAGGATAGGATAGGATAGAGGATAGGATAGGATAGAGGATAGGATAGGATAGAGGATAGGATACGATAGATGATACGATAGGATAGAGGATAGGATAGGATAGAGGATTGGATAGGATAGAGGAAAGGATAGGATATAGGATAGGATTGGATAGAGGAGAGGATAGGATAAAGGATAGGATAGGATAGAGGATAGGATAAAGGATAGGATAGGATAGAGGATACGATAGGATGGAGGATGCGATAGAGGATTGGATATGATAGACGATAGGATAGAGGATAGAATAGGATAGATGATATTATAGGATAGAGGAAAGGATATGATAGAGTAAACGATATTATAGAGGATAGGATAGAGGATAGGACAGGATACAGGATAGGATAGGATAGAGGATCGGATAGAGGATAGGATAGGATAGAGGATAGGATAGGATAGAGGATAGGATAGGATAGAGGATAGGATAGGATAGAGGATAGGATAGGATAGAGGATAGGATAGGATAGAGGATAGGATAGGATAGAGGATAGGATAGAGGATAGGATAGGATAGAGGATAGGATAGGATAGGATAGAGGATAGGATAGGATAGAGGATAGGATAGGATAGAGGATAGGATAGGATAGAGGATAGGATAGGATAGAGGATAGGATAGGATAGGATAGAGGATAGGATAGGATAGAGGATAGAGGATAGAGGATAGAGGATAGAGGATAGAGGATAGGATAATATAGAGGATAGGATAGGATAGAGGATAGGATAGGATAGAGGATAGGATAGGAAAGAGGATAGGATATGATAGAGTAAACGATATTATAGAGGATAGGATAGAGGATAGGACAGGATACAGGATAGGATAGGATAGAGGATCGGATAGAGGATAGGATAGGATAGAGGATAGGATAGGATAGAGGATAGGATAGGATAGAGGATAGGATAGGATAGACGATAGGATAGGATAGAGGATAGGGTAGGATAGAGGATAGGATAGGATAGACGATAGGATAGGATAGAGGATAGGATAGAGGATAGGATAGAGGATAGGATAGGATAGAGGATAGGATAGGATAGAGGATAGGATAGAGGATAGGATAGGATAGAGGATAGGATAGAGGATAGAATAGGATAGAGGATAGGATAGGATAGAGGATAGGATAGGAAAGAGGATAGGATAGGATAGAGGATAGGATAGTATAGAGGATAGGATAGGATAGAGGATAGGATAGGAAAGAGGATAGGATAGGATAGAGGATAGGATACGATAGAGGATACGATAGGATAGAGTATAGGATAGGATAGAGGATAGGATAGGATAGAGGATAGGATAGGATAGACGATAGGATAGGATAGAGGATAGGATAGGATAGAGGATAGGATAGAGGATAGGATAGGATAGAGGATAGGATAGAGGATAGGATAGGATAGAGGATAGGATAGAGGATAGGATAGGATAGAGGATAGGATAGGATAGAGGATAGGATACGATAGATGATACGATAGGATAGAGGATAGGATAGGATAGAGGATAGGATAGAGGATAGGATAGGATAGAGGATAGGATAGAGGATAGGATAGGATAGAGGATAGGATAGGATAGGATAGAGGATAGGATAGGATAGAGGATAGGATACGATAGATGATACGATAGGATAGAGGATAGGATAGGATAGAGGATTGGATAGGATAGAGGAAAGGATAGGATATAGGATAGGATTGGATAGAGGAGAGGATAGGATAGAGGATAGGATAGGATAGAGGATAGGATAGGATAGAGGATAGGATAGGATAGGATAGAGGATAGGATAGGATAGAGGATAGGATAGGATAGAGGATAGGATACGATAGAGGATACGATAGGATAGAGGATAGGATAGGATAGAGGATAGGATAGGATAGACGATAGGATAGGATAGAGGATAGGATAGGATAAAGGATAGGATAGAGGATAGAATAGGATAGATGATATTATAGGATAGAGGATAGGATATGATAGAGTAAACGATATTATAGAGGATAGGATAGAGGATAGGATAGAGGGTAGGATAGAGTATAGGATAGAGGATAGGATAGAGGATAGGATAGGATAGGATAGAGGATAGGATAGGATAGAGGATAGGATAGGATAGAGGATAGGATAGGATAGAGGATAGGATAGGATAGAGGATAGGATAGGATAGAGGATAGGATATAATAGAGGATAGGCTAGGATAGAGGATCGGATAGAGGATAGGATAGGATAGGATAGAGGATAGGATAGGATAGAGGAGAGGATAGGATAGAGGGTAGGATAGGATAGAGGAGAGGATAGGATAGAGGATAGGATAGGATAGAGGATAGGATAGGATAGAGGGTAGGATAGGATAGAGGATATGATAGGATAAAGGATAGGATAGGATAGAGGATAGGATAGGATAGAGGATAGGACAGGATAGAGGATAGGATACGATAGAGGATAGGATAGGATAGAGGATAGGATAGGATAGAGGATAGGATAGGATAGAGGATAGGATAGGAAAGAGGGTAGGATAGCATAGAGGATAGGATAGGATAGAGGATAGGATAGGATAGAGGAGAGGATAGAGGATAGGATAGGATAGGGGATAGGATAGGATAGAGGATCGGATAGAGGATAGGATAGGATAGAGGATAGGATAGGATAGAGGATAGGATAGGATAGAGGATAGGATAGGATAGAGGATAGGATAGGATAGAGGATAGGATAGGATAGAGGATAGGATAGGATAGAGGATAGGATAGGATAGAGGATAGGATAGGATAGAGGATAGGATAGGATAGAGGATAGGATAGGATAGAGGATAGGATAGGATAGAGGATAGGATAGGATAGAGGATAGGATAGGATAGAGGATAGGATAGGATAGAGGATAGGATAGGATAGAGGATAGGATAGGATAGGATAGAGGATAGGATAGGATAGAGGATAGAGGATAGAGGATAGAGGATAGAGGATAGAGGATAGAGGATAGAGGATAGAGGATAGAGGATAGAGGATAGAGGATAGAGGATAGAGGATAGAGGATAGAGGATAGAGGATAGAGGATAGAGGATAGAGGATAGAGGATAGAGGATAGAGGATAGAGGATAGAGGATAGAGGATAGAGGATAGAGGATAGAGGATAGAGGATAGAGGATAGAGGATAGAGGATAGAGGATAGGATAGAGGATAGGATACGATAGAGGATACGATAGGATAGAGTATAGGATAGGATAGAGGATAGGATAGGATAGAGGATAGGATAGGATAGACGATAGAATAGGATAGAGGATAGGATAGGATAGAGGATAGGATAGAGGATAGGATAGGATAGAGGATTGGATAGGATAGAGGAAAGGATAGGATAGAGGATAGGATAGGATAGAGGATAGGACAGGATACAGGATAGGATAGGATAGAGGATCGGATAGGATAGGGGATAGGATAGGATAGTGGATAGGATACGATAGAGGATAGGATAGGATAGAGGATAGGATAGGATAGAGGATTGGATAGGATAGAGGAAAGGATAGGATATAGGATAGGATTGGATAGAGGAGAGGATAGGATAGAGGATAGGATAGGATAGAGGATACGATAGGATGGAGGATGCGATAGAGGATTGGATATGATAGACGATAGGATAGAGGATAGAATAGGATAGATGATATTATAGGATAGAGGATAGGATATGATAGAGTAAACGATATTATAGAGGATAGGATAGAGGATAGGACAGGATACAGGATAGGATAGGATAGAGGATAGGACAGGATACAGGATAGGATAGGATAGAGGATCGGATAGAGGATAGGATAGGATAGAGGATAGGATAGGATAGAGGAAGGGATAGAGGATAGGATAGGATAGGGGATAGGATAGGATAGAGGATAGGATAGGATAGAGGATAGGATAGGATAGAAGATATAATAGGATTGAGGAAAGGATAGGATAGAGGATAGGATAGGATAGAGGATAGGATAGGATAGAGGATAGGATAGGATAGAGGATAGGATAGGATAGAGGATAGGATACGATAGAGGATACGATAGGATAGAGGATAGGATAGGATAGAGGAGAGGATAGAGGATAGGATAGGATAGGGGATAGGATAGGATAGAGGATAGGATAGGATAGAGGATCGGATAGAGGATAGGATAGGATAGAGGATAGGATAGGATAGAGGATAGGATAGGATAGAGGATAGGATAGGATAGAGGATAGGATAGGATAGAGGATAGGATAGGATAGAGGATAGGATAGGATAGAGGATAGGATAAGATAGAGGATAGGATAGGATAGAGGATAGGATAGGATAGAGGATAGGATAGGATAGAGGATAGGATAGGATAGAGGATAGGATAGGATAGAGGATAGGATAGGATAGAGGATAGGATAGGATAGAGGATAGGATAGGATAGAGGATAGGATAGGATAGAGGATAGGATTGGATAGAGGAGAGGATAGGATAGAGGATAGGATAGAGGATAGGATAGGATAGAGGATAGGATACGATAGATGATACGATAGGATAGAGGATAGGATAGGATAGAGGATTGGATAGGATAGAGGAAAGGATAGGATATAGGTTAGGATTGGATAGAGGAGAGGATAGGATAGAGGATAGGATAGAGGATAGGATATGATAGAGGATACGATAGGGTGGAGGATGCGATAGAGGATTGGATATGATAGACGATAGGATAGAGGATAGAATAGGATAGATGATATTATAGGATAGAGGATAGGATATGATAGAGTAAACGATATTATAGAGGATAGGATAGAGGATAGGACAGGATACAGGATAGGATAGGATAGAGGATCGGATAGAGGATAGGATAGGATAGAGGATAGGATAGGATAGAGGAAAGGATAGAGGATAGGATAGGATAGGGGATAGGATAGGATAGAGGATAGGATAGGATAGAGGATAGGATAGGATAGAGGATATAATAGGATTGAGGAAGGGATAGGATAGAGGATAGGATAGGATAGAGGATAGGATAGGATAGAGGATAGGATAGGATAGAGGATAGGATACGATAGAGGATACGATAGGATAGAGGATAGGATAGGATAGAGGAGAGGATAGAGGATAGGATAGGATAGGGGATAGGACAGGATAGAGGATAGGATAGGATAGAGGATCGGATAGAGGATAGGATAGGATAGAGGATAGGATAGGATAGAGGATAGGATAGGATAGAGGATGGGATAGGATAGAGGATAGGATAGGATAGAGGATAGGATAGGATAGAGGATAGGATAGGATAGAGGATAGGATAGGATAGAGGATAGGATAGGATAGAGGATAGGATAGGATAGAGGATAGGATAGGATAGAGGATAGGATAGGATAGAGGATAGGATAGGATAGAGGATAGGATAGGATAGAGGATAGGATAGGATAGAGGATAGAGGATAGAGGATAGAGGATAGAGGATAGAGGATAGAGGATAGAGGATAGAGGATAGAGGATAGAGGATAGAGGATAGAGGATAGAGGATAGAGGATAGAGGATAGAGGATAGAGGATAGAGGATAGAGGATAGAGGATAGAGGATAGAGGATAGAGGATAGAGGATAGAGGATAGAGGATAGAGGATAGAGGATAGAGGATAGAGGATAGAGGATAGAGGATAGAGGATAGAGGATAGAGGATAGAGGATAGAGAATAGAGGATAGAGGATAGAGGATAGAGGATAGAGGATAGAGGATAGAGGATAGAGGATAGAGGATAGGATAGGATAGAGGATAGGATAGGATAGAGGATAGGATAGGATAGAGGATAGGATAGGAAAGAGGATAGGATAGGATAGAGGATAGGATAGTATAGAGGATAGGATAGGATAGAGGATAGGATAGGAAAGAGGATAGGATAGGATAGAGGATAGGATACGATAGAGGATACGATAGGATAGAGTATAGGATAGGATAGAGGATAGGATAGGATAGAGGATAGGCTAGGATAGACGATAGGATAGGATAGAGGATAGGATAGGATAGAGGATAGGATAGAGGATAGGATAGGATAGAGGATAGGATAGAGGATAGGATAGGATAGAGGATAGGATAGAGGATAGGATAGGATAGAGGATAGGATACGATAGATGATACGATAGGATAGAGGATAGGATAGGATAGAGGATTGGATAGGATAGAGGAAAGGATAGGATATAGGATAGGATTGGATAGAGGAGAGGATAGGATAGAGGATAGGATAGGATAGAGGATAGGATAGGATAGAGGATAGGATAGGATAGAGGATAGGATAGGATAGAGGATAGGATAGGATAGAGGATAGGATACGATAGAGGATACGATAGGATAGAGGATAGGATAGGATAGAGGATAGGATAGGATAGAGGATAGGATAGGATAGAGGATAGGATAGGATAGACGATAGGATAGGATAGAGGATAGGATAGGATAAAGGATAGGATAGAGGATAGAATAGGATAGATGATATTATAGGATAGAGGATAGGATATGATAGAGTAAACGATATTATAGAGGATAGGATAGAGGATAGGATAGAGGGTAGGATAGAGTATAGGATAGAGGATAGGATAGGATAGAGGATAGGATAGAGGATAGGATAGAGGATAGGATAGAGGATAGGATAGGATAGGATAGAGGATAGGATAGGATAGAGTATAGGATAGGATAGAGGATAGGATAGGATAGAGGATAGGATAGGATAGAGGATAGGATATAATAGAGGATAGGCTAGGATAGAGGATCGGATAGAGGATAGGATAGGATAGGATAGAGGATAGGATAGGATAGAGGAGAGGATAGGATAGAGGGTAGGATAGGATAGAGGAGAGGATAGGATAGAGGATAGGATAGGATAGAGGATAGGATAGGATAGAGGGTAGGATAGGATAGAGGATAGGATAGGATAAAGGATAGGATAGGATAGAGGATAGGATAGGATAGAGGATAGGACAGGATAGAGGATAGGATACGATAGAGGATAGGATAGGATAGAGGATAGGATAGGATAGAGGATAGGATAGGATAGAGGATAGGATAGGAAAGAGGGTAGGATAGCATAGAGGATAGGATAGGATAGAGGATAGGATAGGATAGAGGAGAGGATAGAGGATAGGATAGGATAGGGGATAGGATAGGATAGAGGATCGGATAGAGGATAGGATAGGATAGAGGATCGGATAGAGGATAGGATAGGATAGAGGATAGGATAGGATAGAGGATAGGATAGGATAGAGGATAGGATAGGATAGAGGATAGGATAGGATAGAGGATAGGATAGGATAGAGGATAGGATAGGATAGAGGATAGGATAGGATAGAGGTTAGGATAGGATAGAGGATAGGATAGGATAGGATAGAGGATAGGATAGGATAGAGGATAGAGGATAGAGGATAGAGGATAGAGGATAGAGGATAGAGGATAGAGGATAGAGGATAGAGGATAGAGGATAGAGGATAGAGGATAGAGGATAGAGGATAGAGGATAGAGGATAGAGGATAGAGGATAGAGGATAGAGGATAGAGGATAGAGGATAGAGGATAGAGGATAGAGGATAGAGGATAGAGGATAGAGGATAGAGGATAGAGGATAGAGGATAGAGGATAGAGGATAGAGGATAGAGGATAGAGGATAGAGGATAGAGGATAGAGGATAGAGGATAGAGGATAGAGGATAGAGGATAGAGGATAGAGGATAGAGGATAGAGGATAGAGGATAGAGGATAGAGGATAGAGGATAGAGGATAGAGGATAGAGGATAGAGGATAGAGGATAGGATAGGATAGAGGATAGGATAGAATAGAGGATAGGATAGGATAGAGGATAGGATAGGAAAGAGGATAGGATAGGATAGAGGATACGATAGGATAGAGTATAGGATAGGAAAGAGGATAGGATAGGATAGAGGATAGGATAGGATAGACGATAGGATAGGATAGAGGATAGGATAGGATAGAGGATACGATAGGATGGAGGATGCGATGGAGGATTGGATATGATGGACGATAGGATAGAGGATAGAATAGGATAGATGATATTATAGGATAGAGGATAGGATATGATAGAGTAAACGATATTATAGAGGACAGGATAGAGGATAGGACAGGATACAGGATAGGATAGGATAGAGGATCGGATAGAGGATAGGATAGGATAGAGGATAGGATAGGATAGAGGATAGGATAGGATAGAGGATAGGATAGGATAGAGGATAGGATAGGATAGGATAGAGGATAGGATAGGATAGAGGATAGAGGATAGAGGATAGAGGATAGAGGGTAGAGGATAGAGGATAGAGGATAGAGGATAGAGGATAGAGGATAGAGGATAGAGGATAGAGGATAGAGGATAGAGGATAGAGGATAGAGGATAGAGGATAGAGGATAGAGGATAGAGGATAGAGGATAGAGGATAGAGGATAGAGGATAGAGGATAGAGGATAGAGGATAGAGGATAGAGGATAGAGGATAGAGGATAGAGGATAGAGGATAGAGGATAGAGGATAGAGGATAGAGGATAGAGGATAGAGGATAGAGGATAGAGGATAGAGGATAGAGGATAGAGGATAGAGGATAGAGGATAGAGGATAGAGGATAGAGGATAGAGGATAGAGGATAGAGGATAGAGGATAGAGGATAGAGGATAGAGGATAGAGGATAGAGGATAGAGGATAGAGGATAGAGGATAGAGGATAGAGGATAGAGGATAGAGGATAGAGGATAGAGGATAGAGGATAGAGGATAGAGGATAGAGGATAGAGGATAGAGGATAGAGGATAGAGGATAGAGGATAGAGGATAGAGGATAGAGGATAGAGGATAGAGGATAGAGGATAGAGGATAGAGGATAGGATAGGATAGAGGATAGGATAGGATAGAGGATAGGATAGGATAGAGGATAGGATAGGATAGAGGATAGGATAGGAAAGAGGATAGGATAGGATAGAGGATAGGATAGTATAGAGGATAGGATAGGATAGAGGATAGGATAGGAAAGAGGATAGGATAGGATAGAGGATAGGATACGATAGAGGATACGATAGGATAGAGTATAGGATAGGATAGAGGATAGGATAGGATAGAGGATAGGCTAGGATAGACGATAGGATAGGATAGAGGATAGGATAGGATAGAGGATAGGATAGAGGATAGGATAGGATAGAGGATAGGATAGAGGATAGGATAGGATAGAGGATAGGATAGAGGATAGGATAGGATAGAGGATAGGATACGATAGATGATACGATAGGATAGAGGATAGGATAGGATAGAGGATTGGATAGGATAGAGGAAAGGATAGGATATAGGATAGGATTGGATAGAGGAGAGGATAGGATAGAGGATAGGATAGGATAGAGGATAGGATAGGATAGAGGATAGGATAGGATAGAGGATAGGATAGGATAGAGGATAGGATAGGATAGAGGATAGGATACGATAGAGGATACGATAGGATAGAGGATAGGATAGGATAGAGGATAGGATAGGATAGAGGATAGGATAGGATAGAGGATAGGATAGGATAGACGATAGGATAGGATAGAGGATAGGATAGGATAAAGGATAGGATAGAGGATAGAATAGGATAGATGATATTATAGGATAGAGGATAGGATATGATAGAGTAAACGATATTATAGAGGATAGGATAGAGGATAGGATAGAGGGTAGGATAGAGTATAGGATAGAGGATAGGATAGGATAGAGGATAGGATAGAGGATAGGATAGAGGATAGGATAGAGGATAGGATAGGATAGGATAGAGGATAGGATAGGATAGAGTATAGGATAGGATAGAGGATAGGATAGGATAGAGGATAGGAGAGGATAGGATATAATAGGGGATAGGCTAGGATAGAGGATCGGATAGAGGATAGGATAGGATAGGATAGAGGATAGGATAGGATAGAGGAGAGGATAGGATAGAGGGTAGGATAGGATAGAGGAGAGGATAGGATAGAGGATAGGATAGGATAGAGGATAGGATAGGATAGAGGGTAGGATAGGATAGAGGATAGGATAGGATAAAGGATAGGATAGGATAGAGGATAGGATAGGATAGAGGATAGGACAGGATAGAGGATAGGATACGATAGAGGATAGGATAGGATAGAGGATAGGATAGGATAGAGGATAGGATAGGATAGAGGATAGGATAGGAAAGAGGGTAGGATAGCATAGAGGATAGGATAGGATAGAGGATAGGATAGGATAGAGGAGAGGATAGAGGATAGGATAGGATAGGGGATAGGATAGGATAGAGGATCGGATAGAGGATAGGATAGGATAGAGGATCGGATAGAGGATAGGATAGGATAGAGGATAGGATAGGATAGAGGATAGGATAGGATAGAGGATAGGATAGGATAGAGGATAGGATAGGATAGAGGATAGGATAGGATAGAGGATAGGATAGGATAGAGGATAGGATAGGATAGAGGTTAGGATAGGATAGAGGATAGGATAGGATAGGATAGAGGATAGGATAGGATAGAGGATAGAGGATAGAGGATAGAGGATAGAGGATAGAGGATAGAGGATAGAGGATAGAGGATAGAGGATAGAGGATAGAGGATAGAGGATAGAGGATAGAGGATAGAGGATAGAGGATAGAGGATAGAGGATAGAGGATAGAGGATAGAGGATAGAGGATAGAGGATAGAGGATAGAGGATAGAGGATAGAGGATAGAGGATAGAGGATAGAGGATAGAGGATAGAGGATAGAGGATAGAGGATAGAGGATAGAGGATAGAGGATAGAGGATAGAGGATAGAGGATAGAGGATAGAGGATAGAGGATAGAGGATAGAGGATAGAGGATAGAGGATAGGATAGGATAGAGGATAGGATAGAATAGAGGATAGGATAGGATAGAGGATAGGATAGGAAAGAGGATAGGATAGGATAGAGGATACGATAGGATAGAGTATAGGATAGGAAAGAGGATAGGATAGGATAGAGGATAGGATAGGATAGACGATAGGATAGGATAGAGGATAGGATAGGATAGAGGATACGATAGGATGGAGGATGCGATGGAGGATTGGATATGATGGACGATAGGATAGAGGATAGAATAGGATAGATGATATTATAGGATAGAGGATAGGATATGATAGAGTAAACGATATTATAGAGGACAGGATAGAGGATAGGACAGGATACAGGATAGGATAGGATAGAGGATCGGATAGAGGATAGGATAGGATAGAGGATAGGATAGGATAGAGGATAGGATAGGATAGAGGATAGGATAGGATAGAGGATAGGATAGGATAGGATAGAGGATAGGATAGGATAGAGGATAGAGGATAGGATAGAGGATAGGATAGGATAGAGGATAGGACAGGATACAGGATAGGATAGGATAGAGGATCGGATAGGATAGGGGATAGGATAGGATAGAGGATAGGATAGGATAGAGGATAGGATAGGATAGAGGATAGGATAGGATAGAGAATAGGATAGGATAGAGGATAGGATAGGATAGAGGATAGGATAGGATAGAGGATAGGATAGGATAGAGGATAGAGGATAGAGGATAGAGGATAGAGGATAGAGGATAGAGGATAGAGGATAGAGGATAGAGGATAGAGGATAGAGGATAGAGGATAGAGGATAGAGGATAGAGGATAGAGGATAGAGGATAGAGGATAGAGGATAGAGGATAGAGGATAGAGGATAGAGGATAGAGGATAGAGGATAGAGGATAGAGGATAGAGGATAGAGGATAGAGGATAGGATAGGATAGAGGATAGGATAGAATAGAGGATAGGATAGGATAGAGGATAGGATAGGAAAGAGGATAGGATAGGATAGAGGATACGATAGGATAGAGTATAGGATAGGAAAGAGGATAGGATAGGATAGAGGATAGGATAGGATAGACGATAGGATAGGATAGAGGATAGGATAGGATAGAGGATACGATAGGATGGAGGATGCGATGGAGGATTGGATATGATGGACGATAGGATAGAGGATAGAATAGGATAGATGATATTATAGGATAGAGGATAGGATATGATAGAGTAAACGATATTATAGAGGACAGGATAGAGGATAGGACAGGATACAGGATAGGATAGGATAGAGGATCGGATAGAGGATAGGATAGGATAGAGGATAGGATAGGATAGAGGATAGGATAGGATAGAGGATAGGATAGGATAGAGGATAGGATAGGATAGGATAGAGGATAGGATAGGATAGAGGATAGAGGATAGGATAGAGGATAGGATAGGATAGAGGATAGGACAGGATACAGGATAGGATAGGATAGAGGATCGGATAGGATAGGGGATAGGATATGATAGACGATAGGATAGAGGATAGAGGATAGGATAGAGGATAGGATAGGATAGAGGATAGGACAGGATACAGGATAGGATAGGATAGAGGATCGGATAGGATAGGGGATAGGATAGGATAGAGGATAGGATAGGATAGAGGATAGGATAGGATAGAGGATAGGATAGGATAGAGAATAGGATAGGATAGAGGATAGGATAGGATAGAGGATAGGATAGGATAGAGGATAGGATAGGATAGAGGATAGAGGATAGAGGATAGCGGATAGAGGATAGAGGATAGAGGATAGAGGATAGAGGATAGAGGATAGAGGATAGAGGATAGAGGATAGAGGATAGAGGATAGAGGATAGAGGATAGAGGATAGAGGATAGAGGATAGAGGATAGAGGATAGAGGATAGAGGATAGAGGATAGAGGATAGAGGATAGAGGATAGAGGATAGAGGATAGAGGATAGAGGATAGAGGATAGAGGATAGGATAGGATAGAGGATAGGATAGAATAGAGGATAGGATAGGATAGAGGATAGGATAGGAAAGAGGATAGGATAGGATAGAGGATACGATAGGATAGAGTATAGGATAGGAAAGAGGATAGGATAGGATAGAGGATAGGATAGGATAGACGATAGGATAGGATAGAGGATAGGATAGGATAGAGGATACGATAGGATGGAGGATGCGATGGAGGATTGGATATGATGGACGATAGGATAGAGGATAGAATAGGATAGATGATATTATAGGATAGAGGATAGGATATGATAGAGTAAACGATATTATAGAGGACAGGATAGAGGATAGGACAGGATACAGGATAGGATAGGATAGAGGATCGGATAGAGGATAGGATAGGATAGAGGATAGGATAGGATAGAGGATAGGATAGGATAGAGGATAGGATAGGATAGGATAGAGGATAGGATAGGATAGAGGATAGGATAGGATAGAGGATAGAGGATAGAGGATAGAGGATAGAGGGTAGAGGATAGAGGATAGAGGATAGAGGATAGAGGATAGAGGATAGAGGATAGAGGATAGAGGATAGAGGATAGAGGATAGAGGATAGAGGATAGAGGATAGAGGATAGAGGATAGAGGATAGAGGATAGAGGATAGAGGATAGAGGATAGAGGATAGAGGATAGAGGATAGAGGATAGAGGATAGAGGATAGAGGATAGAGGATAGAGGATAGAGGATAGAGGATAGAGGATAGAGGATAGAGGATAGAGGATAGAGGATAGAGGATAGGATAGGATAGAGGATAGGATAGAATAGAGGATAGGATAGGATAGAGGATAGGATAGGAAAGAGGATAGGATAGGATAGAGGATACGATAGGATAGAGTATAGGATAGGAAAGAGGATAGGATAGGATAGAGGATAGGATAGGATAGACGATAGGATAGGATAGAGGATAGGATAGGATAGAGGATACGATAGAGGATAGGATAGGATAGAGGATAGGATAGAGGATAGGATAGAGGATAGGATAGAGGATAGGATAGGATAGAGGATAGGATAGAGGATAGGATAGGATAGAGGATAGGATAGGATAGAGGATAGGATACGATAGATGATACGATAGGATAGAGGATAGGATAGGATAGAGGATTGGATAGGATAGAGGAAAGGATAGGATATAGGATAGGATTGGATAGAGGAGAGGATAGGATAGAGGATAGGATAGGATAGAGGATACGATAGGATGGAGGATGCGATGGAGGATTGGATATGATAGACGATAGGATAGAGGATAGAATAGGATAGATGATATTATAGGATAGAGGATAGGATATGATAGAGTAAACGATATTATAGAGGACAGGATAGAGGATAGGACAGGATACAGGATAGGATAGGATAGAGGATCGGATAGAGGATAGGATAGGATAGAGGATAGGATAGGATAGAGGATAGGATAGGATAGAGGATAGGATAGGATAGGATAGAGGATAGGATAGGATAGAGGATCGGATAGGATAGGGGATAGGATAGGACAGAGGATAGGATACGATAGAGGATAGGATAGGATAGAGGATAGGATAGGATAGAGGATTGGATAGGATAGAGGATAGAGGATAGAGGATAGGATAGTATAGAGGATAGGATAGGATAGAGGATAGGATAGGAAAGAGGATAGGATAGGATAGAGGATAGGATACGATAGAGGATACGATAGGATAGAGTATAGGATAGGATAGAGGATAGGATAGGATAGAGGATAGGATAGGATAGACGATAGGATAGGATAGAGGATAGGATAGGATAGAGGATAGGATACGATAGATGATACGATAGGATAGAGGATAGGATAGGATAGAGGATTGGATAGGATAGAGGAAAGGATAGGATATAGGATAGGATTGGATAGAGGAGAGGATAGGATAGAGGATAGGATAGGATAGAGGATAGGATAGGATAGAGGATAGGATAGGATAGAGGATAGGATAGGATAGAGGATAGGATAGGATAGAGGATAGGATACGATAGAGGATACGATAGGATAGAGGATAGGATAGGATAGAGGATAGGATAGGATAGAGGATAGGATAGGATAGAGGATAGGATAGGATAGACGATAGGATAGGATAGAGGATAGGATAGGATAAAGGATAGGATAGAGGATAGAATAGGATAGATGATATTATAGGATAGAGGATAGGATATGATAGAGTAAACGATATTATAGAGGATAGGATAGAGGATAGGATAGGATAGAGGATAGGATAGAGGGTAGGATAGAGTATAGGATAGAGGATAGGATAGGATAGAGGATAGGATAGAGGATAGGATAGAGGATAGGATAGGATAGGATAGAGGATAGGATAGGATAGAGGATAGGATAGGATAGAGGATAGGATAGGATAGAGGATAGGATAGGATAGAGGATAGGATAGGATAGAGGATAGGATATAATAGAGGATAGGCTAGGATAGAGGATCGGATAGAGGATAGGATAGGATAGGATAGAGGATAGGATAGGATAGAGGAGAGGATAGGATAGAGGGTAGGATAGGATAGAGGAGAGGATAGGATAGAGGATAGGATAGGATAGAGGATAGGATAGGATAGAGGGTAGGATAGGATAGAGGATAGGATAGGATAAAGGATAGGATAGGATAGAGGATAGGATAGGATAGAGGATAGGACAGGATAGAGGATAGGATACGATAGAGAATAGGATAGGATAGAGGATAGGATAGGATAGAGGATAGGATAGGATAGAGGATAGGATAGGAAAGAGGGTAGGATAGCATAGAGGATAGGATAGGATAGAGGATAGGATAGGATAGAGGAGAGGATAGAGGATAGGATAGGATAGGGGATAGGATAGGATAGAGGATCGGATAGAGGATAGGATAGGATAGAGGATAGGATAGGATAGAGGATAGGATAGGATAGAGGATAGGATAGGATAGAGTAAACGATATTATAGAGGACAGGATAGAGGATAGGACAGGATACAGGATAGGATAGGATAGAGGATCGGATAGAGGATAGGATAGGATAGAGGATAGGATAGGATAGAGGATAGGATAGGATAGAGGATAGGATAGGATAGAGGATAGGATAGGATAGGATAGAGGATAGGATAGGATAGAGGATAGAGGATAGGATAGAGGATAGGATAGGATAGAGGATAGGACAGGATACAGGATAGGATAGGATAGAGGATCGGATAGGATAGGGGATAGGATATGATAGACGATAGGATAGAGGATAGAGGATAGGATAGAGGATAGGATAGGATAGAGGATAGGACAGGATACAGGATAGGATAGGATAGAGGATCGGATAGGATAGGGGATAGGATAGGATAGAGGATAGGATAGGATAGAGGATAGGATAGGATAGAGGATAGGATAGGATAGAGAATAGGATAGGATAGAGGATAGGATAGGATAGAGGATAGGATAGGATAGAGGATAGGATAGGATAGAGGATAGAGGATAGAGGATAGAGGATAGAGGATAGAGGATAGAGGATAGAGGATAGAGGATAGAGGATAGAGGATAGAGGATAGAGGATAGAGGATAGAGGATAGAGGATAGAGGATAGAGGATAGAGGATAGAGGATAGAGGATAGAGGATAGAGGATAGAGGATAGAGGATAGAGGATAGAGGATAGAGGATAGAGGATAGAGGATAGAGGATAGAGGATAGAGGATAGAGGATAGAGGATAGGATAGGATAGAGGATAGGATAGAATAGAGGATAGGATAGGATAGAGGATAGGATAGGAAAGAGGATAGGATAGGATAGAGGATACGATAGGATAGAGTATAGGATAGGAAAGAGGATAGGATAGGATAGAGGATAGGATAGGATAGACGATAGGATAGGATAGAGGATAGGATAGGATAGAGGATACGATAGGATGGAGGATGCGATGGAGGATTGGATATGATGGACGATAGGATAGAGGATAGAATAGGATAGATGATATTATAGGATAGAGGATAGGATATGATAGAGTAAACGATATTATAGAGGACAGGATAGAGGATAGGACAGGATACAGGATAGGATAGGATAGAGGATCGGATAGAGGATAGGATAGGATAGAGGATAGGATAGGATAGAGGATAGGATAGGATAGAGGATAGGATAGGATAGGATAGAGGATAGGATAGGATAGAGGATAGGATAGGATAGAGGATAGAGGATAGAGGATAGAGGATAGAGGGTAGAGGATAGAGGATAGAGGATAGAGGATAGAGGATAGAGGATAGAGGATAGAGGATAGAGGATAGAGGATAGAGGATAGAGGATAGAGGATAGAGGATAGAGGATAGAGGATAGAGGATAGAGGATAGAGGATAGAGGATAGAGGATAGAGGATAGAGGATAGAGGATAGAGGATAGAGGATAGAGGATAGAGGATAGAGGATAGAGGATAGAGGATAGAGGATAGAGGATAGAGGATAGAGGATAGAGGATAGAGGATAGAGGATAGAGGATAGAGGATAGAGGATAGAGGATAGGATAGGATAGAGGATAGGATAGAATAGAGGATAGGATAGGATAGAGGATAGGATAGGAAAGAGGATAGGATAGGATAGAGGATACGATAGGATAGAGTATAGGATAGGAAAGAGGATAGGATAGGATAGAGGATAGGATAGGATAGACGATAGGATAGGATAGAGGATAGGATAGGATAGAGGATACGATAGAGGATAGGATAGGATAGAGGATAGGATAGAGGATAGGATAGAGGATAGGATAGAGGATAGGATAGGATAGAGGATAGGATAGAGGATAGGATAGGATAGAGGATAGGATAGGATAGAGGATAGGATACGATAGATGATACGATAGGATAGAGGATAGGATAGGATAGAGGATTGGATAGGATAGAGGAAAGGATAGGATATAGGATAGGATTGGATAGAGGAGAGGATAGGATAGAGGATAGGATAGGATAGAGGATACGATAGGATGGAGGATGCGATGGAGGATTGGATATGATAGACGATAGGATAGAGGATAGAATAGGATAGATGATATTATAGGATAGAGGATAGGATATGATAGAGTAAACGATATTATAGAGGACAGGATAGAGGATAGGACAGGATACAGGATAGGATAGGATAGAGGATCGGATAGAGGATAGGATAGGATAGAGGATAGGATAGGATAGAGGATAGGATAGGATAGAGGATAGGATAGGATAGGATAGAGGATAGGATAGGATAGAGGATCGGATAGGATAGGGGATAGGATAGGACAGAGGATAGGATACGATAGAGGATAGGATAGGATAGAGGATAGGATAGGATAGAGGATTGGATAGGATAGAGGATAGAGGATAGAGGATAGGATAGTATAGAGGATAGGATAGGATAGAGGATAGGATAGGAAAGAGGATAGGATAGGATAGAGGATAGGATACGATAGAGGATACGATAGGATAGAGTATAGGATAGGATAGAGGATAGGATAGGATAGAGGATAGGATAGGATAGACGATAGGATAGGATAGAGGATAGGATAGGATAGAGGATAGGATACGATAGATGATACGATAGGATAGAGGATAGGATAGGATAGAGGATTGGATAGGATAGAGGAAAGGATAGGATATAGGATAGGATTGGATAGAGGAGAGGATAGGATAGAGGATAGGATAGGATAGAGGATAGGATAGGATAGAGGATAGGATAGGATAGAGGATAGGATAGGATAGAGGATAGGATAGGATAGAGGATAGGATACGATAGAGGATACGATAGGATAGAGGATAGGATAGGATAGAGGATAGGATAGGATAGAGGATAGGATAGGATAGAGGATAGGATAGGATAGACGATAGGATAGGATAGAGGATAGGATAGGATAAAGGATAGGATAGAGGATAGAATAGGATAGATGATATTATAGGATAGAGGATAGGATATGATAGAGTAAACGATATTATAGAGGATAGGATAGAGGATAGGATAGGATAGAGGATAGGATAGAGGGTAGGATAGAGTATAGGATAGTGGATAGGATAGGATAGAGGATAGGATAGAGGATAGGATAGAGGATAGGATAGGATAGGATAGAGGATAGGATAGGATAGAGGATAGGATAGGATAGAGGATAGGATAGGATAGAGGATAGGATAGGATAGAGGATAGGATATAATAGAGGATAGGCTAGGATAGAGGATCGGATAGAGGATAGGATAGGATAGGATAGAGGATAGGATAGGATAGAGGAGAGGATAGGATAGAGGGTAGGATAGGATAGAGGAGAGGATAGGATAGAGGATAGGATAGGATAGAGGATAGGATAGGATAGAGGGTAGGATAGGATAGAGGATAGGATAGGATAAAGGATAGGATAGGATAGAGGATAGGATAGGATAGAGGATAGGACAGGATAGAGGATAGGATACGATAGAGAATAGGATAGGATAGAGGATAGGATAGGATAGAGGATAGGATAGGATAGAGGATAGGATAGGAAAGAGGGTAGGATAGCATAGAGGATAGGATAGGATAGAGGATAGGATAGGATAGAGGAGAGGATAGAGGATAGGATAGGATAGGGGATAGGATAGGATAGAGGATCGGATAGAAGATAGGATAGGATAGAGGATAGGATAGGATAGAGGATAGGATAGGATAGAGGATAGGATAGGATAGAGGATAGGATAGGATAGAGGATAGGATAGGATAGAGGATAGGATAGGATAGAGGATAGGATAGGATAGAGGATAGGATAGGATAGAGGATAGGATAGGATAGAGGATAGGATAGGATAGAGGATAGGATAGGATAGAGGATAGGATAGGATAGAGGATAGGATAGGATAGAGGATAGGATAGGATAGGATAGAGGATAGGATAGGATAGAGGATAGAGGATAGAGGATAGAGGATAGAGGATAGAGGATAGAGGATAGAGGATAGATGATAGAGGATAGAGGATAGAGGATAGAGGATAGAGGATAGAGGATAGAGGATAGAGGATAGAGGATAGAGGATAGAGGATAGAGGATAGAGGATAGAGGATAGGATAGGATAGAGGATAGGATACGATAGAGGATACGATAGGATAGAGTATAGGATAGGATAGAGGAGAGGATAGGATAGAGGATAGGATAGGATGGAGGATGCGATAGAGGATTGGATATGATAGACGATAGGATAGAGGATAGAATAGGATAGATGATATTATAGGATAGAGGATAGGATATGATAGAGTAAACGATATTATAGAGGATAGGATAGAGGATAGGACAGGATACAGGATAGGATAGGATAGAGGATCGGATAGAGGATAGGATAGGATAGAGGATAGGATAGGATAGAGGAAAGGATAGAGGATAGGATAGGATAGGGGATAGGATAGGATAGAGGATAGGATAGGATAGAGGATAGGATAGGATAGAGGATATAATAGGATTGAGGAAAGGATAGGATAGAGGATAGGATAGGATAGAGGATAGGATAGGATAGAGGATAGGATACGATAGAGGATACGATAGGATAGAGGATAGGATAGGATAGAGGATAGGATAGGATAGAGGAGAGGATAGAGGATAGGATAGGATAGGGGATAGGATAGGATAGAGGATAGGATAGGATAGAGGATAGGATAGGATAGAGGATAGGATAGGATAGAGGATAGGATAGCATAGAGGATAGGATAGGATAGAGGATAGGATAGGATAAAGGATAGGATAGGATAGAGGATAGGATAGGATAGAGGATAGGACAGGATAGAGGATAGGATACGATAGAGGATAGGATAGGATAGAGGATAGGATAGGATAGAGGATAGGATAGGATAGAGGATAGGATAGGAAAGAGGGTAGGATAGCATAGAGGATAGGATAGAGGATAGGATAGGATAGAGGAGAGGATAGAGGATAGGATAGGATAGGGGATAGGATAGGATAGAGGATCGGATAGAGGATAGGATAGGATAGAGGATAGGATAGGATAGAGGATAGGATAGGATAGAGGATAGGATAGGATAGAGGATAGGATAGGATAGAGGATAGGATAGGATAGAGGATAGGATAGGATAGAGGATAGGATAGGATAGAGGATAGGATAGGATAGAGGATAGGATAGGATAGAGGATAGGATAGGATAGAGGATAGGATAGGATAGAGGATAGGATAGGATAGGATAGAGGATAGGATAGGATAGAGGATAGAGGATAGAGGATAGAGGATAGAGGATAGAGGATAGAGGATAGAGGATAGAGGATAGAGGATAGAGGATAGAGGATAGAGGATAGAGGATAGAGGATAGAGGATAGAGGATAGAGGATAGAGGATAGGATAGGATAGAGGATAGGATACGATAGAGGATACGATAGGATAGAGTATAGGATAGGATAGAGGAGAGGATAGGATAGAGGATAGGATAGGATAGACGATAGGATAGGATAGAGGATAGGATAGGATAGAGGATAGGATAGAGGATAGGATAGGATAGAGGATAGGATAGGATAGAGGATAGGATAGGATAGAGGATACGATAGGATGGAGGATGCGATAGAGGATTGGATATGATAGACGATAGGATAGAGGATAGAATAGGATAGATGATATTATAGGATAGAGGATAGGATATGATAGAGTAAACGATATTATAGAGGATAGGATAGAGGATAGGACAGGATACAGGATAGGATAGGATAGAGGATCGGATAGAGGATAGGATAGGATAGAGGATAGGATAGGATAGAGGATAGGATAGGATAGAGGATAGGATAGCATAGAGGATAGGATAGGATAGAGGATAGGATAGGATAGAGGATTGGATAGGATAGAGGATAGGATAGGATAGAGAAGAGGATAGGATAGAGGATAGAGGATAGAGGATAGAGGATAGAGGATAGAGGATAGAGGATAGAGGATAGAGGATAGAGGATAGAGGATAGAGGATAGAGGATAGAGGATAGAGGATAGAGGATAGAGGATAGAGGATAGAGGATAGAGGATAGAGGATAGAGGATACAGGATAGAGGATAGAGGATAGAGGATAGAGGATAGAGGATAGAGGATAGAGGATAGAGGATAGAGGATAGAGGATAGAGGATAGAGGATAGAGGATAGAGGATAGAGGATAGAGGATAGAGGATAGAGGATAGAGGATAGAGGATAGAGGATAGAGGATAGAGGATAGAGGATAGAGGATAGAGGATAGAGGATAGAGGATAGAGGATAGAGGATAGAGGATAGAGGATAGAGGATAGAGGATAGAGAATAGAGGATAGGATAGAGGATAGGATAGGATAGAGGATAGGATAGGATAGGAAAGAGGATAGGATAGGATAGAGGATAGGATACGATAGAGGATACGATAGGATAGAGTATAGGATAGGATAGAGGATAGGATAGGATAGAGGATAGGATAGGATAGACGATAGGATAGGATAGAGGATAGGATAGGATAGAGGATAGGATAGCGGATAGGATAGGATAGAGGATAGGATAGAGGATAGGATAGGATAGAGGATAGGATAGGATAGAGGATAGGATACGATAGATGATACGATAGGATAGAGGATAGGATAGGATAGAGGATTGGATAGGATAGAGGAAAGGATAGGATATAGGATAGGATTGGATAGAGGAGAGGATAGGATAGAGGATAGGATAGAGGATAGGATAGGATAGAGGATACGATAGGGTGGAGGATGCGATAGAGGATTGGATATGATAGACGATAGGATAGAGGATAGAATAGGATAGATGATATTATAGGATAGAGGATAGGATATGATAGAGTAAACGATATTATAGAGGATAGGATAGAGGATAGGACAGGATACAGGATAGGATAGGATAGAGGATCGGATAGAGGATAGGATAGGATAGAGGATAGGATAGGATAGAGGAAAGGATAGAGGATAGGATAGGATAGGGGATAGGATAGGATAGAGGATAGGATAGGATAGAGGATAGGATAGGATAGAGGATATAATAGGATTGAGGAAAGGATAGGATAGAGGATAGGATAGGATAGAGGATAGGATAGGATAGAGGATAGGATAGGATAGAGGATAGGATACGATAGAGGATACGATAGGATAGAGGATAGGATAGGATAGAGGATAGGATAGGATAGAGGATAGGATAGGATAGAGGATAGGATAGGATAGAGGATAGGATAGAGGATAGGATAGGATAGAGGATAGGATAGGATAGAGGATAGGATACGATAGATGATACGATAGGATACAGGATAGGATAGGATAGAGGATCGGATAGGATAGGGGATAGGATAGGATAGAGGATAGGATACGATAGAGGATAGGATACGATAGAGGATAGGATAGGATAGAGGATAGGATAGGATAGAGGATTGGATAGGATAGAGGAAAGGATAGGATTGGATAGAGGAGAGGATAGGATAGAGGATAGGATAGGATAGAGGATACGATAGGATGGAGGATGCGATAGAGGATTGGATATGATAGACGATAGGATAGAGGATAGAATAGGATAGATGATATTATAGGATAGAGGATAGGATATGATAGAGTAAACGATATTATAGAGGATAGGATAGAGGATAGGACAGGATACAGGATAGAATAGGATAGAGGATCGGATAGAGGATAGGATAGGATAGAGGATAGTATAGGATAGAGGAAAGGATAGAGGATAGAGGATAGAGGATAGAGGATAGAGGATAGAGGATAGAGGATAGAGGATAGAAGATAGAGGATAGGATAGGATAGAGGATAGGATAGAATAGAGGATAGGATAGGATAGAGGATAGGATAGGAAAGAGGGTAGGATAGGATAGAGGATACGATAGAGGATTGGATATGATAGAGGATAGGATAGAGGATAGAATAGGATAGATGATATTATAGGATAGAGGATAGGATATGATAGAGTAAACGATATTATAGAGGATAGGATAGAGGATAGGATAGGATAGAGGATAGGATAGAGGGTAGGATAGAGGATAGGATAGAGGATAGCATAGGATAGAGGATAGGATAGAGGATAGGATAGAGGATAGGATAGGATAGAGGATAGGATAGGATAGAGGATAGGATAGGATAGAGGATAGGATAGGATAGATGATAGGATAGGATAGAGGATAGGATAGGATAGAGGATAGGATAGGATAGAGGATAGGATAGGATAGAGGATAGGATAGGATAGAGGATCGGATAGAGGATAGGATAGGATAGAGGATAGGATAGGATAGAGGATAGGATAGGATAGAGGATAGGATAGGATAGAGGATAGGATAGGATAGAGGATAGGATAGGATAGAGGATAGGATAGGATAGAGGATAGGATAGGATAGAGCATAGGATAGGATAGAGGATAGAGGATAGAGGATAGAGGATAGAGGATAGAGGATAGAGGATAGAGGATAGAGGATGGAGGATAGAGGATAGAGGATAGAGGATAGAGGATAGAGGATAGAGGATAGAGGATAGAGGATAGAGGATAGAGGATAGTGGATAGAGGATAGAGGATAGAGGATAGAGGATAGGATAGGATAGAGGATAGGATAGGATAGAGGATAGGATAGGATAGAGGATAGGATAGAGGATAGCGTAGGATAGAGGATAGGATAGAGGATAGGATAGGATAGAGGATAGGATAGGATAGAGGATAGGATACGAGAGATGATACGATAGGATACAGGATAGGATAGGATAGAGGATCGGATAGGATAGGGGATAGGATACGATAGAGGATAGGATACGATAGAGGATAGGATAGGATAGAGGATAGGATAGGATAGAGGATAGGATAGGATAGAGGATAGGATAGGATTGAGGATAGGATAGGATAGAGGATTGGATAGGGGATAGAGGATAGAGGATAGAGGATAGAGGATAGAGGATAGAGGATAGAGGATAGAGGATAGAGGATAGAGGATAGAGGATAGAGGATAGAGGATAGAGGATAGAGGATAGGATAGGATAGAGGATAGGATAGGATAGAGGATAGGATAGGATAGGAAAGAGGATAGGATAGGATAGAGGATAGGATACGATAGAGGATACGATAGGATAGAGTATAGGATAGGATAGAGGATAGGATAGGATAGAGGATAGGATAGGATAGACGATAGGATAGGATAGAGGATAGGATAGGATAGAGGATAGGATAGCGGATAGGATAGGATAGAGGATAGGATAGAGGATAGGATAGGATAGAGGATAGGATAGGATAGAGGATAGGATACGATAGATGATACGATAGGATAGAGGATAGGATAGGATAGAGGAAAGGATAGGATATAGGATAGGATTGGATAGAGGAGAGGATAGGATAGAGGATAGGATAGAGGATAGGAGAGGATAGAGGATACGATAGGGTGGAGGATGCGATAGAGGATTGGATATGATAGACGATAGGATAGAGGATAGGATAGGATAGAGGAAAGGATAGAGGATAGGATAGGATAGGGGATAGGATAGGATAGAGGATAGGATAGGATAGAGGATAGGATAGGATAGAGGATATAATAGGATTGAGGAAAGGATAGGATAGAGGATAGGATAGGATAGAGGATAGGATAGGATAGAGGATAGGATAGGATAGAGGATAGGATAGGATAGAGGATAGGATAGGATAGAGGATAGGATAGGATAGAGGATAGGATAGGATAGAGGAGAGGATAGAGGATAGGATAGGATAGAGGATAGGATAGGATAGAGGATAGAGGATAGGATAGGATAGAGGATAGGATAGGATAGAGGATAGGATAGGAAAGAGGGTAGGATAGGATAGAGGATACGATAGAGGATTGGATATGATAGAGGATAGGATAGAGGATAGAAAAGGATAGATGATATTATAGGATAGAGGATAGGATATGATAGAGTAAACGATATTATAGAGGATAGGATAGAGGATAGGATAGGATAGAGGATAGGATACAGGATAGGATAGGATAGAGGATAGGATAGGATAGAGGATAGGATAGGATAGAGGAGAGGATAGGATAGAGGATAGGATAGGATAGAGGATAGGATAGGATAGGGGATAGGATATAATAGAGGATAGGCTAGGATAGAGGGTCGGATAGTGGATAGGATAGGATAGGGGATAGGATAGGATAGAGGATAGAGGATAGAGGATAGGATAGGATAGAGGATAGGATAGGATAGAGGGAAGGATAGGATATAGGATAGGATTGGATAGAGGATAGGACAGGATACAGGATAGGATAGGATAGAGGATCGGATAGAGGATAGGATAGGATAGTGGAATAGATAGAGGATAGGATAGGATAGGGGATAGGATAGGATAGAGGATAGTATAGGATAGAGGATAGGATAGGATAGAGGATAGGATAGGATAGAGGATTGGATAGAATAGAGGAAAGGATAGGATAGAGGATAGGATAGGATAGAGGATAGGATACGATAGAGGATACGATAGGATAGAGGATACGATAGGATAGAGGATAGGATAGGATAGAGGATAGGATAGAGGATAGGATAGGATAGAGGATAGGACAGGACACAGGATAGGATAGGATAGAGGATCGGATAGAGGATAGGATAGGATAGAGGATAGAATAGGATAGAGGAAAGCATAGAGGATAGGATAGGATAGAGGGTAGGATAGGATAGAGGATAGGATAGGATAGAGGATAGGATACGATAGAGGATAGGATAGGATAGACGATAGGATAGGATAGAGGATAGGATAGGATAGACGATAGGATAGGATAGAGGATAGGATAGGATAGAGGATAGGATAGGATAGAGGATAGGATAGGATAGAGGATATTATAGGATAGACGATAGGATAGGATAGAGGATAGGATAGGATAGAGGATAGGATAGGATAGAGGATAGGATAGGATAGAGGATAGGATAGGATAGAGTATAGGATAGGATAGAGGATAGGATAGGATAGAGGATCGGATAGAGGATAGGATAGGATAGAGGATAGGATAGGATAGAGGATAGGATAGGATAGAGGATAGGATAGGATAGAGGATAGGATAGGATAGAGGATAGGATAGGATAGAGGATAGGATAGGATAGAGGATAGGATAGGATAGAGGATAGGATAGGATAGAGGATAGGATAGGATAGAGGATAGGATAGGATAGAGGATAGGATAGGATAGAGGATAGGATAGGATAGAGGATAGGATAGGATAGAGGATAGGATAGGATAGAGGAAAGGATAGAGGATAGGATAGGATAGGGGATAGGATAGGATAGAGGATAGGATAGGATAGAGGATAGGATAGGATAGAGGATATAATAGGATTGAGGAAAGGATAGGATAGAGGATGGGATAGGATAGAGGATAGGATAGGATAGAGGATAGGATAGGATAGACGGTAGGATAGGTAATTGGATAGGATAGAGGATAGGATAAGGTAGAGGCTAGTATAGGATAGAGGATAGGATAGGATAGAGGATCGGATAGAGGATAGGATAGGATAGGATAGAGGATAGGATAGGATAGAGGATAGGATAGGATAGAGGATAGGATAGGATAGAGGATAGGATAGGATAGAGGAGAGGATAGGAAAGAGGGTAGGATAGCATAGAGGATAGGATAGGATAGAGGATAGGATAGGATAGAGGAGAGGATAGAGGATTGGATATGATAGAGGATAGGATAGAGGATAGAATAGGATAGATGATATTATAGGATAGAGGATAGGATATGATAGAGTAAACGATATTATAGAGGATAGGATAGAGGATAGGATAGGATAGAGGATAGGATAGAGGATAGGATAGAGGATAGGATAGGATAGGATAGAGGATAGGATAGGATAGAGGATAGGATAGGATAGAGGAGAGGATAGGATAGAGGATAGGATAGGATAGAGGATAGGATAGGATAGGGGATAGGATATAATAGAGGATAGGCTAGGATAGAGGGTCGGATAGTGGATAGGATAGGATAGGGGATAGGATAGGATAGAGGATAGAGGATAGGATAGGATAGAGGATAGGATAGGATAGAGGGAAGGATAGGATATAGGATAGGATTGGATAGAGGATAGGACAGGATACAGGATAGGATAGGATAGAGGATCGGATAGAGGATAGGATAGGATAGTGGAATACATAGAGGATAGGATAGGATAGGGGATAGGATAGGATAGAGGATAGTATAGGATAGAGGATAGGATAGGATAGAGGATAGGATAGGATAGAGGATTGGATAGAATAGAGGAAAGGATAGGATAGAGGATAGGATAGAATAGAGGATAGGATACGATAGAGGATACGATAGGATAGAGGATAGGATAGGATAGAGGATAGGATAGGATAGAGGATAGGATAGAGGATAGGATAGAGGATAGGATAGGATAGAGGATAGGATAGGATAGAGGATAGGATAGGATAGAGGATAGGATAGGATAGAGGATAGGATAGGATAGAGGATAGGATAGGATAGAGGATAGGATAGGATAGAGGATAGGATTGGATAGAGGATAGGATAGGATAGAGGATAGGATAGGATAGAGGATAGGATAGGATAGAGGAGAGGATAGAAGATAGGATAGGATAGAGGATAGGATAGGATAGAGGATAGAGGATAGGATAGGATAGAGGATAGGATAGGATAGAGGATAGGATAGGATAGAGGATACGATAGAGGATTGGATATGATAGAGGATAGGATAGAGGATAGAATAGGATAGATGATATTATAGGATAGAGGATAGGATATGATAGAGTAAACGATATTATAGAGGATAGGATAGAGGATAGGATAGGATAGAGGATAGGATAGAGGATAGGATAGAGGATAGGATAGGATAGGATAGAGGATAGGATAGGATAGAGGATAGGATAGGATAGAGGATAGGATAGGATAGAGGAGAGGATAGGATAGAGGATAGGATAGGATAGAGGATAGGATAGGATAGGGGATAGGATATAATAGAGGATAGGCTAGGATAGAGGGTCGGATAGTGGATAGGATAGGATAGGGGATAGGATAGGATAGAGGATAGTATAGGATAGAGGATAGGATAGGATAGAGGATAGGATAGGATAGAGGATTGGATAGAATAGAGGAAAGGATAGGATAGAGGATAGGATAGGATAGAGGATAGGATACGATAGAGGATACGATAGGATAGAGGATAGGATAGGATAGAGGATAGGATAGGATAGAGGATAGGATAGGATAGAGGATAGGATAGAGGATAGGATAGGATAGAGGATAGGATACGATAGAGGATAGGATAGGATAGAGGATCGGATAGAGGATAGGATAGGATAGAGGATAGAATAGGATAGAGGAAAGGATAGAGGATAGGATAGGATAGAGGGTAGGATAGGATAGAGGATAGGATAGGATAGAGGATAGGATAGGATAGGGGATAGGATATAATAGAGGATAGGCTAGGATAGAGGGTCGGATAGTGGATAGGATAGGATAGGGGATAGGATAGGATAGAGGATAGAGGATAGGATAGGATAGAGGATAGGATAGGATAGAGGGAAGGATAGGATATAGGATAGGATTGGATAGAGGATAGGACAGGATACAGGATAGGATAGGATAGAGGATCGGATAGAGGATAGGATAGGATAGTGGAATAGATAGAGGATAGGATAGGATAGGGGATAGGATAGGATAGAGGATAGTATAGGATAGAGGATAGGATAGGATAGAGGATAGGATTGGATAGAGGATAGGATAGGATAGAGGATAGGATAGGATAGAGGATAGGATAGGATAGAGGATAGGATAGGATAGAGGATAGGATAGGATAGAGGATAGGATAGGATAGAGGATAGGATAGGATAGAGGATAGGATAGGATAGAGGATAGGATAGGATAGAGGATAGGATAGGATAGAGGAAAGGATAGAGGATAGGATAGGATAGGGGATAGGATAGGATAGAGGATAGGATAGGATAGAGGATAGGATAGGATAGAGGATATAATAGGATTGAGGAAAGGATAGGATAGAGGATGGGATAGGATAGAGGATAGGATAGGATAGAGGATAGGATAGGATAGACGGTAGGATAGGTAATTGGATAGGATAGAGGATAGGATAAGGTAGAGGCTAGTATAGGATAGAGGATAGGATAGGATAGAGGATCGGATAGAGGATAGGATAGGATAGGATAGAGGATAGGATAGGATAGAGGATAGGATAGGATAGAGGATAGGATAGGATAGAGGATAGGATAGGATAGAGGAGAGGATAGGAAAGAGGGTAGGATAGCATAGAGGATAGGATAGGATAGAGGATAGGATAGGATAGAGGAGAGGATAGAGGATTGGATATGATAGAGGATAGGATAGAGGATAGAATAGGATAGATGATATTATAGGATAGAGGATAGGATATGATAGAGTAAACGATATTATAGAGGATAGGATAGAGGATAGGATAGGATAGAGGATAGGATAGAGGATAGGATAGAGGATAGGATAGGATAGGATAGAGGATAGGATAGGATAGAGGATAGGATAGGATAGAGGAGAGGATAGGATAGAGGATAGGATAGGATAGAGGATAGGATAGGATAGGGGATAGGATATAATAGAGGATAGGCTAGGATAGAGGGTCGGATAGTGGATAGGATAGGATAGGGGATAGGATAGGATAGAGGATAGAGGATAGGATAGGATAGAGGATAGGATAGGATAGAGGGAAGGATAGGATATAGGATAGGATTGGATAGAGGATAGGACAGGATACAGGATAGGATAGGATAGAGGATCGGATAGAGGATAGGATAGGATAGTGGAATACATAGAGGATAGGATAGGATAGGGGATAGGATAGGATAGAGGATAGTATAGGATAGAGGATAGGATAGGATAGAGGATAGGATAGGATAGAGGATTGGATAGAATAGAGGAAAGGATAGGATAGAGGATAGGATAGAATAGAGGATAGGATACGATAGAGGATACGATAGGATAGAGGATAGGATAGGATAGAGGATAGGATAGGATAGAGGATAGGATAGAGGATAGGATAGAGGATAGGATAGGATAGAGGATAGGATAGGATAGAGGATAGGATAGGATAGAGGATAGGATAGGATAGAGGATAGGATAGGATAGAGGATAGGATAGGATAGAGGATAGGATAGGATAGAGGATAGGATTGGATAGAGGATAGGATAGGATAGAGGATAGGATAGGATAGAGGATAGGATAGGATAGAGGAGAGGATAGAAGATAGGATAGGATAGAGGATAGGATAGGATAGAGGATAGAGGATAGGATAGGATAGAGGATAGGATAGGATAGAGGATAGGATAGGATAGAGGATACGATAGAGGATTGGATATGATAGAGGATAGGATAGAGGATAGAATAGGATAGATGATATTATAGGATAGAGGATAGGATATGATAGAGTAAACGATATTATAGAGGATAGGATAGAGGATAGGATAGGATAGAGGATAGGATAGAGGATAGGATAGAGGATAGGATAGGATAGGATAGAGGATAGGATAGGATAGAGGATAGGATAGGATAGAGGATAGGATAGGATAGAGGAGAGGATAGGATAGAGGATAGGATAGGATAGAGGATAGGATAGGATAGGGGATAGGATATAATAGAGGATAGGCTAGGATAGAGGGTCGGATAGTGGATAGGATAGGATAGGGGATAGGATAGGATAGAGGATAGTATAGGATAGAGGATAGGATAGGATAGAGGATAGGATAGGATAGAGGATTGGATAGAATAGAGGAAAGGATAGGATAGAGGATAGGATAGGATAGAGGATAGGATACGATAGAGGATACGATAGGATAGAGGATAGGATAGGATAGAGGATAGGATAGGATAGAGGATAGGATAGGATAGAGGATAGGATAGAGGATAGGATAGGATAGAGGATAGGATACGATAGAGGATAGGATAGGATAGAGGATCGGATAGAGGATAGGATAGGATAGAGGATAGAATAGGATAGAGGAAAGGATAGAGGATAGGATAGGATAGAGGGTAGGATAGGATAGAGGATAGGATAGGATAGAGGATAGGATAGGATAGGGGATAGGATATAATAGAGGATAGGCTAGGATAGAGGGTCGGATAGTGGATAGGATAGGATAGGGGATAGGATAGGATAGAGGATAGAGGATAGGATAGGATAGAGGATAGGATAGGATAGAGGGAAGGATAGGATATAGGATAGGATTGGATAGAGGATAGGACAGGATACAGGATAGGATAGGATAGAGGATCGGATAGAGGATAGGATAGGATAGTGGAATAGATAGAGGATAGGATAGGATAGGGGATAGGATAGGATAGAGGATAGTATAGGATAGAGGATAGGATAGGATAGAGGATAGGATTGGATAGAGGATAGGATAGGATAGAGGATAGGATAGGATAGAGGATAGGATAGGATAGAGGAGAGGATAGAAGATAGGATAGGATAGAGGATAGGATAGGATAGAGGATAGAGGATAGAGGATAGGATAGGATAGAGGATAGGATAGGATAGAGGATAGGATAGGATAGAGGATAGGATAGGATAGAGGATACGATAGAGGATTGGATATGATAGAGGATAGGATAGAGGATAGAATAGGATAGATGATATTATAGGATAGAGGATAGGATATGATAGAGTAAACGATATTATAGAGGATAGGATAGAGGATAGGATAGGATAGAGGATAGGATAGAGGATACGATAGAGGATAGGATAGGATAGGATAGAGGATAGGATAGGATAGAGGATAGGATAGGATAGAGGATAGGATAGGATAGAGGATAGGATAGGATAGAGGATAGGATAGGATAGAGGAGAGGATAGGATAGAGGATAGGATAGGATAGAGGATAGGATAGGATAGGGGATAGGATATAATAGAGGATAGGCTAGGATAGAGGGTCGGATAGTGGATAGGATAGGATAGGGGATAGGATAGGATAGAGGATAGTATAGGATAGAGGATAGGATAGGATAGAGGATAGGATAGGATAGAGGATTGGATAGAATAGAGGAAAGGATAGGATAGAGGATAGGATAGGATAGAGGATAGGATACGATAAAGGATACGATAGGATAGAGGATAGGATAGGATAGAGGATAGGATAGGATAGAGGATAGGATAGGATAGAGGATAGGATAGAGGATAGGATAGGATAGAGGATAGGATACGATAGAGGATAGGATAGGATAGAGGATCGGATAGAGGATAGGATAGGATAGAGGATAGAATAGGATAGAGGAAAGGATAGAGGATAGGATAGGATAGAGGGTAGGATAGGATAGAGGATAGGATAGGATAGAGGATAGGATAGGATAGGGGATAGGATATAATAGAGGATAGGCTAGGATAGAGGGTCGGATAGTGGATAGGATAGGATAGGGGATAGGATAGGATAGAGGATAGAGGATAGGATAGGATAGAGGATAGGATAGGATAGAGGGAAGGATAGGATATAGGATAGGATTGGATAGAGGATAGGACAGGATACAGGATAGGATAGGATAGAGGATCGGATAGAGGATAGGATAGGATAGTGGAATAGATAGAGGATAGGATAGGATAGGGGATAGGATAGGATAGAGGATAGTATAGGATAGAGGATAGGATAGGATAGAGGATAGGATAGGATAGAGGATTGGATAGAATAGAGGAAAGGATAGGATAGAGGATAGGATAGGATAGAGGATAGGATACGATAGAGGATACGATAGGATAGAGGATAGGATAGGATAGAGGATAGGATAGGATAGAGGATAGGATAGAGGATAGGATAGGATAGAGGATAGGACAGGATACAGGATAGGATAGGATAGAGGAAAGGATAGAGGATAGGATAGGATAGAGGGTAGGATAGGATAGAGGATAGGCTAGGATAGAGGATAGGATACGATAGAGGATAGGATAGGATAGACGATAGGATAGGATAGAGGATAGGATAGGATAGAGGATAGGATAGGATAGAGGATAGGATAGGATAGAGGATAGGATAGGATAGAGGATAGGATAGGATAGAGGATAGGATAGGATAGAGGAAAGGATAGAGGATAGGATAGGATAGGGGATAGGATAGGATAGAGGATAGGATAGGATAGAGGATTGGATAGAATAGAGGAAAGGATAGGATAGAGGATAGGATAGGATAGAGGATAGGATACGATAGAGGATACGATAGGATAGAGGATAGGATAGGATAGAGGATAGGATAGGATAGAGGATAGGACAGGATACAGGATAGGATAGGATAGAGGATCGGATAGAGGATAGGATAGGATAGAGGATAGAATAGGATAGAGGATAGGATAGGATAGAGGATAGGATAGGATAGAGGATAGGATAGGATAGAGGATAGGATAGGATAGAGGATAGGATAGGATAGAGGATAGGATAGGATAGAGGATAGGATAGGATAGAGGATAGGATAGGATAGAGGATAGGATAGGATAGAGGATAGGATAGGATAGAGGAAAGGATAGAGGATAGGATAGGATTGAGGAAAGGATAGGATAGAGGATAGGATAGGATAGAGGATAGGATAGGATAGAGGATAGGATAGGATAGAGGATAGGATTGGATAGAGGATAGGATAGGATAGAGGATAGGATAGGATAGTGGAATAGATAGAGGATAGGATAGGATAGGGGATAGGATAGGATAGAGGATAGTATAGGATAGGGGATAGGATAGGATAGAGGATAGTATAGGATAGAGGATAGGATAGGATAGAGGATAGGATAGGATAGAGGATTGGATAGAATAGAGGAAAGGATAGGATAGAGGATAGGATAGGATAGAGGATAGGATACGATAGAGGATACGATAGGATAGAGGATAGGATAGGATAGAGGATAGGATAGGATAGAGGATAGGACAGGATACAGGATAGGATAGGATAGAGGATCGGATAGAGGATAGGATAGGATAGAGGATAGAATAGGATAGAGGAAAGGATAGAGGATAGGATAGGATAGAGGGTAGGATAGGATAGAGGATAGGATAGGATAGAGGATAGGATACGATAGAGGATAGGATAGGATAGACGATAGGATAGGATAGAGGATAGAGGATAGGATAGACGATAGGATAGGATAGAGGATAGGATAGGATAGAGGATAGGATAGGATAGAGGATAGGATAGGATAGAGGATAGGATAGGATAGACGATAGGATAGGATAGAGGATAGGATAGGATAGAGGATAGGATAGGATAGAGGATAGGATTGGATAGAGGATAGGATAGGATAGAGTATAGGATAGGATAGAGGATAGGATAGGATAGAGTATCGGATAGAGGATAGGATAGGTTAGAGGATAGGATAGGATAGAGGATAGGATAGGATAGAGGATAGGATAGGATAGAGGATAGGATAGGATAGAGGAAAGGATAGAGGATAGGATAGGATAGGGGATAGGATAGGATAGAGGATAGGATAGGATAGAGGATAGGATAGGATAGAGGATATAATAGGATTGAGGAAAGGATAGGATAGAGGATAGGATAGGATAGAGGATAGGATAGGATAGAGGATAGGATAGGATAGAGGATAGGATAGGATAGAGGATAGGATAGGATAGAGGATAGGATAGGATAGAGGATAGGATAGGATAGAGGATAGGATAGGATAGAGGATAGGATAGGAAAGAGGGTAGGATAGCATAGAGGATAGGATAGGATAGAGGATAGGATAGGATAGAGGATAGGATAGGATAGAGGAGAGGATAGAAGATAGGATAGGATAGAGGATAGGATAGGATAGAGGATAGAGGATAGGATAGGATAGAGGATAGGATAGGATAGAGGATAGGATAGGATAGAGGATACAATAGAGGATTGGATATGATAGAGGATAGGATAGAGGATAGAATAGGATAGATGATATTATAGGATAGAGGATAGGATATGATAGAGTAAACGATATTATAGAGGATAGGATAGAGGATAGGATAGAGGATAGGATAGAGGATAGGATAGGATAGGATAGAGGATAGGATAGGATAGAGGATAGGATAGGATAGAGGATAGGATAGGATAGAAGAGAGGATAGGATAGAGGATAGGATAGGATAGAGGATAGGATAGGATAGGGGATAGGATATAATAGAGGATAGGCTAGGATAGAGGGTCGGATAGTGGATAGGATAGGATAGGGGATAGGATAGGATAGAGGATAGTATAGGATAGAGGATAGGATAGGATAGAGGATAGGATAGGATAGAGGATTGGATAGAATAGAGGAAAGGATAGGATAGAGGATAGGATAGGATAGAGGATAGGATACGATAGAGGATACGATAGGATAGAGGATAGGATAGGATAGAGGATAGGATAGGATAGAGGATAGGATAGAGGATAGGATAGGATAGAGGATAGGATACGATAGAGGATAGGATAGGATAGAGGATCGGATAGAGGATAGGATAGGATAGAGGATAGAATAGGATAGAGGAAAGGATAGAGGATAGGATAGGATAGAGGGTAGGATAGGATAGAGGATAGGATAGGATAGAGGATAGGATAGGATAGGGGATAGGATATAATAGAGGATAGGCTAGGATAGAGGGTCGGATAGTGGATAGGATAGGATAGGGGATAGGATAGGATAGAGGATAGAGGATAGGATAGGATAGAGGATAGGATAGGATAGAGGGAAGGATAGGATATAGGATAGGATTGGATAGAGGATAGGACAGGATACAGGATAGGATAGAATAGAGGATCGGATAGAGGATAGGATAGGATAGTGGAATAGATAGAGGATAGGATAGGATAGGGGATAGGATAGGATAGAGGATAGTATAGGATAGAGGATAGGATAGGATAGAGGATAGGATAGGATAGAGGATTGGATAGAATAGAGGAAAGGATAGGATAGAGGATAGGATAGGATAGAGGATAGGATACGATAGAGGATACGATAGGATAGAGGATAGGATAGGATAGAGGATAGGATAGGATAGAGGATAGGATAGAGGATAGGATAGGATAGAGGATAGGACAGGATACAGGATAGGATAGGATAGAGGAAAGGATAGAGGATAGGATAGGATAGAGGGTAGGATAGGATAGAGGATAGGATAGGATAGATGATAGGATACGATAGAGGATAGGATAGGATAGACGATAGGATAGGATAGAGGATAGGATAGGATAGAGGATAGGATAGGATAGAGGATAGGATAGGATAGAGGATAGGATAGGATAGAGGATAGGATAGGATAGAGGATATTATAGGATAGACGATAGGATAGGATAGAGGATAAGATAGGATAGAGGATAGGATAGGATAGAGGATAGGATAGGATAGAGGATAGGATAGGATAGAGTATAGGATAGGATAGAGGATAGGATAGGATAGAGGATAGGATAGGATAGAGGATAGGATAGGATAGAGGATAGGATAGGATAGAGGATAGGATAGGATAGAGGATAGGATAGGATAGAGGATAGGATAGGATAGAGGATAGGATAGGATAGAGGAAAGGATAGAGGATAGGATAGGATAGGGGATAGGATAGGATAGAGGATAGGATAGGATAGAGGATAGGATAGGATAGAGGATATAATAGGATTGAGGAAAGGATAGGATAGAGGATGGGATAGGATAGAGGATAGGATAGGATAGGATAGAGGATAGGATAGGATAGAGGGTAGGATAGGTAATTGGATAGGATAGAGGATAGGATAAGGTAGAGGCTAGTATAGGATAGAGGATAGGATAGGATAGAGTATAGGATAGGATAGAGGATAGGATAGGATAGAGGATCGGATAGAGGATAGGATAGGATAGAGGATAGGATAGGATAGAGGATAGGATAGGATAGAGGATAGGATAGGATAGAGGAGAGGATAGGATAGAGGATAGGATAGGATAGAGGATAGGATAGGATAGAGGATAGGATATAATAGAGGATAGGCTAGGATAGAGGATCGGATAGAGGATAGGATAGGATAGGATAGAGGATAGGATAGGATAGAGGAGAGGATAGGATAGAGGATAGGATAGGATAGAGGAGAGGATAGGATAGAGGATAGGATAGGACAGAGGATAGGATAGGATACAGGGTAGGATAGGATAGATGATAGGATAGGATAAAGGATAGGATAGGATAGAGGATAGGATAGGATAGAGGATAGGACAGGATAGAGGATAGGATACGATAGAGGATAGGATAGGATAGAGGATAGGATACGATAGAGGATAGTATAGGATAGAGGATAGGATAGGATAGAGGATAGGATAGGATAGAGGATTGGATAGAATAGAGGAAAGGATAGGATAGAGGATAGGATAGGATAGAGGATAGGATACGATAGAGGATACGATAGGATAGAGGATAGGATAGGATAGAGGATAGGATAGGATAGAGGATAGGATAGAGGATAGGATAGGATAGAGGATAGGATACGATAGAGGATAGGATAGGATAGAGGATCGGATAGAGGATAGGATAGGATAGAGGATAGAATAGGATAGAGGAAAGGATAGAGGATAGGATAGGATAGAGGGTAGGATAGGATAGAGGATAGGATAGGATAGAGGATAGGATAGGATAGGGGATAGGATATAATAGAGGATAGGCTAGGATAGAGGGTCGGATAGTGGATAGGATAGGATAGGGGATAGGATAGGATAGAGGATAGAGGATAGGATAGGATAGAGGATAGGATAGGATAGAGGGAAGGATAGGATATAGGATAGGATTGGATAGAGGATAGGACAGGATACAGGATAGGATAGAATAGAGGATCGGATAGAGGATAGGATAGGATAGTGGAATAGATAGAGGATAGGATAGGATAGGGGATAGGATAGGATAGAGGATAGTATAGGATAGAGGATAGGATAGGATAGAGGATAGGATAGGATAGAGGATTGGATAGAATAGAGGAAAGGATAGGATAGAGGATAGGATAGGATAGAGGATAGGATACGATAGAGGATACGATAGGATAGAGGATAGGATAGGATAGAGGATAGGATAGGATAGAGGATAGGATAGAGGATAGGATAGGATAGAGGATAGGACAGGATACAGGATAGGATAGGATAGAGGAAAGGATAGAGGATAGGATAGGATAGAGGGTAGGATAGGATAGAGGATAGGATAGGATAGAGGATAGGATACGATAGAGGATAGGATAGGATAGACGATAGGATAGGATAGAGGATAGGATAGGATAGAGGATAGGATAGGATTGAGGATAGGATAGGATAGAGGATAGGATAGGATAGAGGATAGGATAGGATAGAGGATATTATAGGATAGACGATAGGATAGGATAGAGGATAAGATAGGATAGAGGATAGGATAGGATAGAGGATAGGATAGGATAGAGGATAGGATAGGATAGAGTATAGGATAGGATAGAGGATAGGATAGGATAGAGGATAGGATAGGATAGAGGATAGGATAGGATAGAGGATAGGATAGGATAGAGGATAGGATAGGATAGAGGATAGGATAGGATAGAGGATAGGATAGGATAGAGGATAGGATAGGATAGAGGAAAGGATAGAGGATAGGATAGGATAGGGGATAGGATAGGATAGAGGATAGGATAGGATAGAGGATAGGATAGGATAGAGGATATAATAGGATTGAGGAAAGGATAGGATAGAGGATGGGATAGGATAGAGGATAGGATAGGATAGGATAGAGGATAGGATAGGATAGAGGGTAGGATAGGTAATTGGATAGGATAGAGGATAGGATAAGGTAGAGGCTAGTATAGGATAGAGGATAGGATAGGATAGAGTATAGGATAGGATAGAGGATAGGATAGGATAGAGGATCGGATAGAGGATAGGATAGGATAGAGGATAGGATAGGATAGAGGATAGGATAGGATAGAGGATAGGATAGGATAGAGGAGAGGATAGGATAGAGGATAGGATAGGACAGAGGATAGGATAGGATACAGGGTAGGATAGGATAGATGATAGGATAGGATAAAGGATAGGATAGGATAGAGGATAGGATAGGATAGAGGATAGGACAGGATAGAGGATAGGATACGATAGAGGATAGGATAGGATAGAGGATAATATAGGATAGAGGATAGGATAGGATAGAGGATAGGATAGGAAAGAGGGTAGGATAGCATAGAGGATAGGATAGGATAGGATAGAGGAGAGGATAGAGGATAGGATAGGATAGGGGATAGGATAGGATAGAGGATAGGATAGGATAGAGGATAGGATAGGATAGAGGATAGGATAGGATAGAGGATAGGATAGGATAGAGGATAGGATAGGATAGAGGATAGGATAGGATAGAGGATAGGATAGGATAGAGGATAGGATAGGATAGAGGATAGGATAGGATAGAGGATAGGATAGGATAGAGGAAAGGATAGAGGATAGGATAGGATTGAGGAAAGGATAGGATAGAGGATAGGATAGGATAGAGGATAGGATAGGATAGAGGATAGGATAGGATAGAGGATAGGATTGGATAGAGGATAGGATAGGATAGAGGATAGGATAGGATAGAGGATAGGATAGGATAGTGGAATAGATAGAGGATAGGATAGGATAGGGGATAGGATAGGATAGAGGATAGTATAGGATAGAGGATAGGATAGGATAGAGGATAGGATAGGATAGAGGATTGGATAGAATAGAGGAAAGGATAGGATAGAGGATAGGATAGGATAGAGGATAGGATACGATAGAGGATACGATAGGATAGAGGATAGGATAGGATAGAGGATAGGATAGGATAGAGGATAGGATAGAGGATAGGATAGAGGATAGGATAGGATAGAGGATAGGACAGGATACAGGATAGGATAGGATAGAGGATCGGATAGAGGATAGGATAGGATAGAGGATAGATTAGGATAGAGGAAAGGATAGAGGATAGGATAGGATAGAGGGTAGGATAGGATAGAGGATAGGATAGGGTAGAGGATAGGATATGATAGAGGATAGGATAGGATAGACGATAGGATAGGATAGAGGATAGGATAGGATAGACGATAGGATAGGATAGAGGATAGGATAGGATAGAGGATAGGATAGGATAGAGGATAGGATAGGATAGAGGATATTATAGGATAGACGATAGGATAGGATAGAGGATAGGATAGGATAGAGGATAGGATAGGATAGAGGATAGGATAGGATAGAGGATAGGATAGGATAGAGTATAGGATAGGATAGAGGATAGGATAGGATAGAGGATCGGATAGAGGATAGGATAGGATAGAGGATAGGATAGGATAGAGGATAGGATAGGATAGAGGATAGGATAGGATAGAGGATAGGATAGGATAGAGGATAGGATAGGATAGAGGATAGGATAGGATAGAGTATAGGATAGGATAGAGGATAGGTTAGGATAGAGGATCGGATAGAGGATAGGATAGGATAGAGGATAGGATAGGATAGAGGATAGGATAGGATAGAGGATAGGATAGGATAGAGGATAGGATAGGATAGAGGATAGGATAGGATAGAGGATAGGATAGGATAGAGGATATGATAGGATAGAGGAAAGGATAGAGGATAGGATAGGATAGGGGATAGGATAGGATAGAGGATAGGATAGGATAGAGGATAGGATAGGATGAAGGATATAATAGGATTGAGGAAAGGATAGGATAGAGGATAGGATAGGATAGAGGATAGGATAGGATAGAGGATAGGATAGGATAGAGGATAGGATTGGATAGAGGATAGGATAGGATAGAGGATAGGATAGGATAGAGGATAGGATAGGAAAGAGGGTAGGATAGCATAGAGGATAGGATAGGATAGGGGATAGGATAGGATAGAGGATAGGTTAGGATAGAGGATCGGATAGAGGATAGGATAGGATAGAGGATAGGATAGGATAGAGGATAGGATAGGATAGAGGATAGGATAGGATAGAGGATAGGATAGGATAGAGGATAGAGGATAGGATAGAGGATAGGATAGGATAGAGGATAGGATAGGATAGAGGATAGGATAGGATAGAGGATAGGATAGGATAGATGATAGGATAGGATAGAGGATAGGATAGGATAGAGGATAGGATAGGATAGAGGATAGGATAGGATAGAGGAAAGGATAGAGGATAGGATAGGATTGAGGAAAGGATAGGATAGAGGATAGGATAGGATAGAGGATAGGATAGGATAGAGGATAGGATAGGATAGAGGATAGGATTGGATAGAGGATAGGATAGGATAGAGGATAGGATAGGATAGTGGAATAGATAGAGGATAGGATAGGATAGGGGATAGGATAGGATAGAGGATAGTATAGGATAGAGGATAGGATAGGATAGAGGATAGGATAGGATAGAGGATTGGATAGAATAGAGGAAAGGATAGGATAGAGGATAGGATAGGATAGAGGATAGGATACGATAGAGGATACGATAGGATAGAGGATAGGATAGGATAGAGGATAGGATAGGATAGAGGATAGGACAGGATACAGGATAGGATAGGATAGAGGATCGGATAGAGGATAGGATAGGATAGAGGATAGAATAGGATAGAGGAAAGGATAGAGGATAGGATAGGATAGAGGGTAGGATAGGATAGAGGATAGGATAGGATAGAGGATAGGATACGATAGAGGATAGGATAGGATAGACGATAGGATAGGATAGAGGATAGGATAGGATAGACGATAGGATAGGATAGAGGATAGGATAGGATAGAGGATAGGATAGGATAGAGGATAGGATAGGATAGAGGATAGGATAGGATAGACGATAGGATAGGATAGAGGATAGGATAGGATAGAGGATAGGATAGGATAGAGGATAGGTTTGGATAGAGGATAGGATAGGATAGAGGATATAATAGGATTGAGGAAAGGATAGGATAGAGGATAGGATAGGATAGAGGATAGGATAGGATAGAGGATAGGATAGGATAGAGGATAGGATAGGATAGAGGATAGGATAGGATAGAGGATAGGATAGGATAGAGGATAGGATAGGATAGAGGAAAGGATAGAGGATAGGATAGGATAGGGGATAGGATAGGATAGAGGATAGGATAGGATAGAGGATAGGATAGGATAGAGGATAGGATAGGATAGAGGATAGGATAGGATAGAGGATAGGATAGGATAGAGGATAGGATAGGAAAGAGGGTAGGATAGCATAGAGGATAGGATAGGATAGAGGATAGGATAGGATAGAGGATAGGATAGGATAGAGGAGAGGATAGAAGATAGGATAGGATAGAGGATAGGATAGGATAGAGGAAAGGATAGAGGATAGGATAGGATAGGGGATAGGATAGGATAGAGGATAGGATAGGATAGAGGATAGGATAGGATAGAGGATATAATAGGATTGAGGAAAGGATAGGATAGAGGATAGGATAGGATAGAGGATAGGATAGGATAGAGGATAGGATAGGATAGAGGATAGGATAGGATAGAGGATAGGATAGGATAGAGGATAGGATAGGATAGAGGATAGGATAGGATAGAGGATAGGATAGGATAGAGGATAGGATAGGATAGAGGATAGGATAGGATAGAGGATAGGATAGGAAAGAGGGTAGGATAGCATAGAGGATAGGATAGGATAGAGGATAGGATAGGATAGAGGATAGGATAGGATAGAGGAGAGGATAGAAGATAGGATAGGATAGAGGATAGGATAGGATAGAGGATAGAGGATAGGATAGGATAGAGGATAGGATAGGATAGAGGATAGGATAGGATAGAGGATAGGATAGGATAGAGGATACGATAGAGGATTGGATATGATAGAGGATAGGATAGAGGATAGAATAGGATAGATGATATTATAGGATAGAGGATAGGATATGATAGAGTAAACGATATTATAGAGGATAGGATAGAGGATAGGATAGGATAGAGGATAGGATAGAGGATAGGATAGAGGATAGGATAGAGGATAGGATAGGATAGGATAGGATAGAGGATAGGATAGGATAGAGGATAGGATAGGATAGAGGATAGGATAGGATAGAGGAGAGGATAGGATAGAGGATAGGATAGGATAGAGGATAGGATAGAGGATAGGATAGGATAGAGGATAGGATACGATAGAGGATAGGATAGGATAGAGGATCGGATAGAGGATAGGATAGGATAGAGGATAGAATAGGATAGAGGAAAGGATAGAGGATAGGATAGGATAGAGGGTAGGATAGGATAGAGGATAGGATAGGATAGAGGATAGGATAGGATAGGGGATAGGATATAATAGAGGATAGGCTAGGATAGAGGGTCGGATAGTGGATAGGATAGGATAGGGGATAGGATAGGATAGAGGATAGAGGATAGGATAGGATAGAGGATAGGATAGGATAGAGGGAAGGATAGGATATAGGATAGGATTGGATAGAGGATAGGACAGGATACAGGATAGGATAGAATAGAGGATCGGATAGAGGATAGGATAGGATAGTGGAATAGATAGAGGATAGGATAGGATAGGGGATAGGATAGGATAGAGGATAGTATAGGATAGAGGATAGGATAGGATAGAGGATAGGATAGGATAGAGGATTGGATAGAATAGAGGAAAGGATAGGATAGAGGATAGGATAGGATAGAGGATAGGATACGATAGAGGATACGATAGGATAGAGGATAGGATAGGATAGAGGATAGGATAGGATAGAGGATAGGATAGGATAGAGGATAGGATAGAGGATAGGATAGGATAGAGGATAGGACAGGATACAGGATAGGATAGGATAGAGGAAAGGATAGAGGATAGGATAGGATAGAGGGTAGGATAGGATAGAGGATAGGATAGGATAGAGGATAGGATACGATAGAGGATAGGATAGGATAGACGATAGGATAGGATAGAGGATAGGATAGGATAGAGGATAGGATAGGATAGAGGATAGGATAGGATAGAGGATAGGATAGGATAGAGGATAGGATAGGATAGAGGATATTATAGGATAGACGATAGGATAGGATAGAGGATAAGATAGGATAGAGGATAGGATAGGATAGAGGATAGGATAGGATAGAGGATAGGATAGGATAGAGTATAGGATAGGATAGAGGATAGGATAGGATAGAGGATAGGATAGGATAGAGGATAGGATAGGATAGAGGATAGGATAGGATAGAGGATAGGATAGGATAGAGGATAGGATAGGATAGAGGATAGGATAGGATAGAGGATAGGATAGGATAGAGGATAGGATAGGATAGAGGAAAGGATAGAGGATAGGATAGGATAGGGGATAGGATAGGATAGAGGATAGGATAGGATAGAGGATAGGATAGGATAGAGGATAGGATAGGATAGAGGATAGGATAGGATAGAGGAGAGGATAGGATAGAGGATAGGATAGGATAGAGGATAGGATAGGATAGAGGATAGGATATAATAGAGGATAGGCTAGGATAGAGGATCGGATAGAGGATAGGATAGGATAGGATAGAGGATAGGATAGGATAGAGGAGAGGATAGGATAGAGGATAGGATAGGATAGAGGAGAGGATAGGATAGAGGATAGGATAGGACAGAGGATAGGATAGGATAGAGGATAGGATAGGATAGAGGATAGGATAGGATAGAGGATAGGATAGGATAGAGGATAGGATAGGATAGAGGATATGATAGGATAGAGGAAAGGATAGAGGATAGGATAGGATAGGGGATAGGATAGGATAGAGGATAGGATAGGATAGAGGATAGGATAGGATGAAGGATATAATAGGATTGAGGAAAGGATAGGATAGAGGATAGGATAGGATAGAGGATAGGATAGGATAGAGGATAGGATAGGATAGAGGATAGGATTGGATAGAGGATAGGATAGGATAGAGGATAGGATAGGATAGAGGATAGGATAGGAAAGAGGGTAGGATAGCATAGAGGATAGGATAGGATAGGGGATAGGATAGGATAGAGGATAGGTTAGGATAGAGGATCGGATAGAGGATAGGATAGGATAGAGGATAGGATAGGATAGAGGATAGGATAGGATAGAGGATAGGATAGGATAGAGGATAGGATAGGATAGAGGATAGGATAGGATAGAGGATAGAGGATAGGATAGAGGATAGGATAGGATAGAGGATAGGATAGGATAGAGGATAGGATAGGATAGAGGATAGGATAGGATAGATGATAGGATAGGATAGAGGATAGGATAGGATAGAGGATAGGATAGGATAGAGGATAGGATAGGATAGAGGAAAGGATAGAGGATAGGATAGGATTGAGGAAAGGATAGGATAGAGGATAGGATAGGATAGAGGATAGGATAGGATAGAGGATAGGATAGGATAGAGGATAGGATTGGATAGAGGATAGGATAGGATAGAGGATAGGATAGGATAGTGGAATAGATAGAGGATAGGATAGGATAGGGGATAGGATAGGATAGAGGATAGTATAGGATAGAGGATAGGATAGGATAGAGGATAGGATAGGATAGAGGATTGGATAGAATAGAGGAAAGGATAGGATAGAGGATAGGATAGGATAGAGGATAGGATACGATAGAGGATACGATAGGATAGAGGATAGGATAGGATAGAGGATAGGATAGGATAGAGGATAGGACAGGATACAGGATAGGATAGGATAGAGGATCGGATAGAGGATAGGATAGGATAGAGGATAGAATAGGATAGAGGAAAGGATAGAGGATAGGATAGGATAGAGGGTAGGATAGGATAGAGGATAGGATAGGATAGAGGATAGGATACGATAGAGGATAGGATAGGATAGACGATAGGATAGGATAGAGGATAGGATAGGATAGACGATAGGATAGGATAGAGGATAGGATAGGATAGAGGATAGGATAGGATAGAGGATAGGATAGGATAGAGGATAGGATAGGATAGACGATAGGATAGGATAGAGGATAGGATAGGATAGAGGATAGGATAGGATAGAGGATAGGATTGGATAGAGGATAGGATAGGATAGAGTATAGGATAGGATAGAGGATAGGATAGGATAGAGTATCGGATAGAGGATAGGATAGGTTAGAGGATAGGATAGGATAGAGGATAGGATAGGATAGAGGATAGGATAGGATAGAGGATAGGATAGGATAGAGGAAAGGATAGAGGATAGGATAGGATAGGGGATAGGATAGGATAGAGGATAGGATAGGATAGAGGATAGGATAGGATAGAGGATATAATAGGATTGAGGAAAGGATAGGATAGAGGATAGGATAGGATAGAGGATAGGATAGGATAGAGGATAGGATAGGATAGAGGATAGGATAGGATAGAGGATAGGATAGGATAGAGGATAGGATAGGATAGAGGATAGGATAGGATAGAGGATAGGATAGGATAGAGGATAGGATAGGAAAGAGGGTAGGATAGCATAGAGGATAGGATAGGATAGAGGATAGGATAGGATAGAGGATAGGATAGGATAGAGGAGAGGATAGAAGATAGGATAGGATAGAGGATAGGATAGGATAGAGGATAGAGGATAGGATAGGATAGAGGATAGGATAGGATAGAGGATAGGATAGGATAGAGGATAGGATAGGATAGAGGATAGGATAGGATAGAGGATACGATAGAGGATTGGATATGATAGAGGATAGGATAGAGGATAGAATAGGATAGATGATATTATAGGATAGAGGATAGGATATGATAGAGTAAACGATATTATAGAGGATAGGATAGAGGATAGGATAGGATAGAGGATAGGATAGAGGATAGGATAGAGGATAGGATAGGATAGGATAGAGGATAGGATAGGATAGAGGATAGGATAGGATAGAGGATAGGATAGGATAGAGGAGAGGATAGGATAGAGGATAGGATAGGATAGAGGATAGGATAGAGGATAGGATAGGATAGAGGATAGGATACGATAGAGGATAGGATAGGATAGAGGATCGGATAGAGGATAGGATAGAGGATAGAATAGGATAGAGGAAAGGATAGAGGATAGGATAGGATAGAGGGTAGGATAGGATAGAGGATAGGATAGGATAGAGGATAGGATAGGATAGGGGATAGGATATAATAGAGGATAGGCTAGGATAGAGGGTCGGATAGTGGATAGGATAGGATAGGGGATAGGATAGGATAGAGGATAGAGGATAGGATAGGATAGAGGATAGGATAGGATAGAGGGAAGGATAGGATATAGGATAGGATTGGATAGAGGATAGGACAGGATACAGGATAGGATAGAATAGAGGATCGGATAGAGGATAGGATAGGATAGTGGAATAGATAGAGGATAGGATAGGATAGGGGATAGGATAGGATAGAGGATAGTATAGGATAGAGGATAGGATAGGATAGAGGATAGGATAGGATAGAGGATTGGATAGAATAGAGGAAAGGATAGGATAGAGGATAGGATAGGATAGAGGATAGGATACGATAGAGGATACGATAGGATAGAGGATAGGATAGGATAGAGGATAGGATAGGATAGAGGATAGGATAGAGGATAGGATAGGATAGAGGATAGGACAGGATACAGGATAGGATAGGATAGAGGAAAGGATAGAGGATAGGATAGGATAGAGGGTAGGATAGGATAGAGGATAGGATAGGATAGAGGATAGGATACGATAGAGGATAGGATAGGATAGACGATAGGATAGGATAGAGGATAGGATAGGATAGAGGATAGGATAGGATAGAGGATAGGATAGGATAGAGGATAGGATAGGATAGAGGATAGGATAGGATAGAGGATATTATAGGATAGACGATAGGATAGGATAGAGGATAAGATAGGATAGAGGATAGGATAGGATAGAGGATAGGATAGGATAGAGGATAGGATAGGATAGAGTATAGGATAGGATAGAGGATAGGATAGGATAGAGGATAGGATAGGATAGAGGATAGGATAGGATAGAGGATAGGATAGGATAGAGGATAGGATAGGATAGAGGATAGGATAGGATAGAGGATAGGATAGGATAGAGGATAGGATAGGATAGAGGAAAGGATAGAGGATAGGATAGGATAGGGGATAGGATAGGATAGAGGATAGGATAGGATAGAGGATAGGATAGGATAGAGGATAGGATAGGATAGAGGATAGGATAGGATAGAGGAGAGGATAGGATAGAGGATAGGATAGGATAGAGGATAGGATAGGATAGAGGATAGGATATAATAGAGGATAGGCTAGGATAGAGGATCGGATAGAGGATAGGATAGGATAGGATAGAGGATAGGATAGGATAGAGGAGAGGATAGGATAGAGGATAGGATAGGATAGAGGAGAGGATAGGATAGAGGATAGGATAGGACAGAGGATAGGATAGGATACAGGGTAGGATAGGATAGATGATAGGATAGGATAAAGGATAGGATAGGATAGAGGATAGGATAGGATAGAGGATAGGACAGGATAGAGGATAGGATACGATAGAGGATAGGATAGGATAGAGGATAGGATACGATAGAGGATAGTATAGGATAGAGGATAGGATAGGATAGAGGATAGGATAGGATAGAGGATTGGATAGAATAGAGGAAAGGATAGGATAGAGGATAGGATAGGATAGAGGATAGGATACGATAGAGGATACGATAGGATAGAGGATAGGATAGGATAGAGGATAGGATAGGATAGAGGATAGGATAGAGGATAGGATAGGATAGAGGATAGGATACGATAGAGGATAGGATAGGATAGAGGATCGGATAGAGGATAGGATAGGATAGAGGATAGAATAGGATAGAGGAAAGGATAGAGGATAGGATAGGATAGAGGGTAGGATAGGATAGAGGATAGGATAGGATAGAGGATAGGATAGGATAGGGGATAGGATATAATAGAGGATAGGCTAGGATAGAGGGTCGGATAGTGGATAGGATAGGATAGGGGATAGGATAGGATAGAGGATAGAGGATAGGATAGGATAGAGGATAGGATAGGATAGAGGGAAGGATAGGATATAGGATAGGATTGGATAGAGGATAGGACAGGATACAGGATAGGATAGAATAGAGGATCGGATAGAGGATAGGATAGGATAGTGGAATAGATAGAGGATAGGATAGGATAGGGGATAGGATAGGATAGAGGATAGTATAGGATAGAGGATAGGATAGGATAGAGGATAGGATAGGATAGAGGATAGGATAGGATAGAGTATAGGATAGGATAGAGGATAGGATAGGATAGAGGATAGGATAGGATAGAGGATAGGATAGGATAGAGGGTAGGATAGGTAATTGGATAGGATAGAGGATAGGATAAGGTAGAGGCTAGTATAGGATAGAGGATAGGATAGGATAGAGTATAGGATAGGATAGAGGATAGGATAGGATAGAGGATCGGATAGAGGATAGGATAGGATAGAGGATAGGATAGGATAGAGGATAGGATAGGATAGAGGATAGGATAGGATAGAGGAGAGGATAGGATAGAGGATAGGATAGGACAGAGGATAGGATAGGATACAGGGTAGGATAGGATAGATGATAGGATAGGATAAAGGATAGGATAGGATAGAGGATAGGATAGGATAGAGGATAGGACAGGATAGAGGATAGGATACGATAGAGGATAGGATAGGATAGAGGATAATATAGGATAGAGGATAGGATAGGATAGAGGATAGGATAGGAAAGAGGGTAGGATAGCATAGAGGATAGGATAGGATAGGATAGAGGAGAGGATAGAGGATAGGATAGGATAGGGGATAGGATAGGATAGAGGATAGGTTAGGATAGAGGATCGGATAGAGGATAGGATAGGATAGAGGATAGGATAGGATAGAGGATAGGATAGGATAGAGGATAGGATAGGATAGAGGATAGGATAGGATAGAGGATAGGATAGGATAGAGGATAGGATAGGATAGAGGATAGGATAGGATAGAGGATAGGATAGGATAGAGGATAGGATAGGATAGAGGATAGGATAGGATAGAGGATAGGATAGGATAGAGGATAGGATAGGATAGAGGATAGGATAGGATAGAGGAAAGGATAGAGGATAGGATAGGATTGAGGAAAGGATAGGATAGAGGATAGGATAGGATAGAGGATAGGATAGGATAGAGGATAGGATAGGATAGAGGATAGGATTGGATAGAGGATAGGATAGGATAGAGGATAGGATAGGATAGAGGATAGGATAGGATAGTGGAATAGATAGAGGATAGGATAGGATAGGGGATAGGATAGGATAGAGGATAGTATAGGATAGAGGATAGGATAGGATAGAGGATAGGATAGGATAGAGGATTGGATAGAATAGAGGAAAGGATAGGATAGAGGATAGGATAGGATAGAGGATAGGATACGATAGAGGATACGATAGGATAGAGGATAGGATAGGATAGAGGATAGGATAGGATAGAGGATAGGATAGAGGATAGGATAGAGGATAGGATAGGATAGAGGATAGGACAGGATACAGGATAGGATAGGATAGAGGATCGGATAGAGGATAGGATAGGATAGAGGATAGATTAGGATAGAGGAAAGGATAGAGGATAGGATAGGATAGAGGGTAGGATAGGATAGAGGATAGGATAGGGTAGAGGATAGGATACGATAGAGGATAGGATAGGATAGACGATAGGATAGGATAGAGGATAGGATAGGATAGACGATAGGATAGGATAGAGGATAGGATAGGATAGAGGATAGGATAGGATAGAGGATAGGATAGGATAGAGGATATTATAGGATAGACGATAGGATAGGATAGAGGATAGGATAGGATAGAGGATAGGATAGGATAGAGGATAGGATAGGATAGAGGATAGGATAGGATAGAGTATAGGATAGGATAGAGGATAGGATAGGATAGAGGATCGGATAGAGGATAGGATAGGATAGAGGATAGGATAGGATAGAGGATAGGATAGGATAGAGGATAGGATAGGATAGAGGATAGGATAGGATAGAGGATAGGATAGGATAGAGGATAGGATAGGATAGAGGATAGGATAGGATAGAGTATAGGATAGGATAGAGGATAGGATAGGATAGAGGATCGGATAGAGGATAGGATAGGATAGAGGATAGGATAGGATAGAGGATAGGATAGGATAGAGGATAGGATAGGATAGAGGATAGGATAGGATAGAGGATAGGATAGGATAGAGTATAGGATAGGATAGAGGATAGGTTAGGATAGAGGATCGGATAGAGGATAGGATAGGATAGAGGATAGGATAGGATAGAGGATAGGATAGGATAGAGGATAGGATAGGATAGAGGATAGGATAGGATAGAGGATAGGATAGGATAGAGGATAGGATAGGATAGAGGATATGATAGGATAGAGGAAAGGATAGAGGATAGGATAGGATAGGGGATAGGATAGGATAGAGGATAGGATAGGATAGAGGATAGGATAGGATGAAGGATATAATAGGATTGAGGAAAGGATAGGATAGAGGATAGGATAGGATAGAGGATAGGATAGGATAGAGGATAGGATAGGATAGAGGATAGGATTGGATAGAGGATAGGATAGGATAGAGGATAGGATAGGATAGAGGATAGGATAGGAAAGAGGGTAGGATAGCATAGAGGATAGGATAGGATAGAGGATAGGATAGGATAGAGGAGAGGATAGAGGATAGGATAGGATAGAGGATAGGATAGGATAGAGGATAGGATAGGATAGAGGATAGAGGATAGGATAGGATAGAGGATAGGATAGGATAGAGGATAGGATAGGAAAGAGGGTAGGATAGGATAGAGGATACGATAGAGGATTGGATATAATAGAGGATAGGATAGAGGATAGAATAGGATAGATGATATTATAGGATAGAGGATAGGATATGATAGAGTAAACGATATTATAGAGGATAGGATAGAGGATAGGATAGGATAGAGGATAAGATAGAGGATAGGATAGAGGATAGGATAGGATAGGATAGAGGATAGGATAGGATAGAGGATAGGATAGGATAGAGGATAGGATAGGATAGAGGAGAGGATAGGATAGAGGATAGGATAGGATAGAGGATAGGATAGGATAGGGGATAGGATATAATAGAGGATATGCTAGGATAGAGGGTCGGATAGTGGATAGGATAGGATAGGGGATAGGATAGGATAGAGGATAGAGGATAGGATAGGATAGAGGATAGGAAAGGATAGAGGGAAGGATAGGATATAGGATAGGATTGGATAGAGGATAGGACAGGATACAGGATAGGAAAGGATAGAGGATCGGATAGAGGATAGGATAGGATAGTGGAATAGATAGAGGATAGGATAGGATAGGGGATAGGATAGGATAGAGGATAGTATAGGATAGAGGATAGGATAGGATAGAGAATAGGATAGGATAGAGGATTGGATATGTTGGGAAGCGAGTAAATTTAGTTCCAATGAGCGGTGTGAGAACCACTGTACGAGTTGAGCGCCACTGAACGGTGCCTGCGCGGCGTGCGATACGTAGATGCGTGTTAGTTGGATTTCGGCGCTCTCTCAAGTAAACACGAGGTGTTCGACAAATGTAACCTTTATATATTCACTACATTATTCATTATTATACTCCACATTACAACATTTAAATACAGTGTTAGATCTCTTCCTGCACACCACCTAATCATCCAATAAGATCCAACATTCAACATGGTAGCAGAGGTCCGTGGTTGGCTGATTATACTGGTGATTGCAACAAATTCGGAAGAGTTCTAGAAGGTTATGGGAACACGTGGAGCTGGAATAGTAGACGAATCTAAAACTAAAGACGAAGTAAGAAAACGGTTTGTAAAGTGTGTACAAAAGGTTATAAAGTTAAATAAAGTGGTAAAAGTGCTCAAAGAAACTGAACAGGAAAACATAAAAGTTTTGGAAGAAAGTAAATGGGAAAATAGACAAGTCAACATGGCGGATGAATTCAAGATGACGCTACCTATTTTCGATGGAAAAGATTACAGCACGTGGAAGAAGAGAATTGTGATTTTTCTAAGAATGAAAAAATGTGAAACAGTGATACAACGCGAGAGAGCTGCAACGGAGAATGAAGCCACGTGGAACGAGAAAGATCTAAAGGCAATGAATTACATTTATAGTGCCTTGTCAAACAGACAAATGGAATTAGTCAATGACGAAAATACCAGCTGTGAAATAATCAAGAAATTAGACAAGCTGTACCTACGTGAGTCAACCGCATTACAAATCTGTGTAAGAAATAAACTGGAACGGTTAAAATTAAAAGACTTTACTGAAACAAGTGAATTCTACAGTGAATTTGAAAAATTGACAATTGAGCTGAAAAATGCCGGTGCTACGGTAAATGAACCAGAAAAGTTAAATTATCTTCTGAGAACGCTACCAAGTTCCTTAAGCCATATTGGTGATTTAGTTGATGTGTTGCCCGAGCAAGAAAGAACTGTTGACTATGTTATAAATAAAATAAAGTTATACGAAGAACGTGAAAGGGATGAAAATCAAAGTTCAAAAATTAAAAGTGGCAACTCAAATGTATTTCGAAGTGAAGTAAAAAAGGACAGAACGTGTTACAAATGCGGTAAGCCGGGACATTATCAATATGAGTGTACGAGCCAGAACAACGGTGGAAACTTCTGGAGAGGTTCGAGAGGAGGAAGACAGCAGCAAGCGCCAGGAGGCGCGAGATACCAGCACCAACAGCGGGGAAGAGTCAGCTATAGCAGAGGCAGCAGCGCGTACCAAGGTATAGGTCATCGAGGACGAGGCTGTCAACAACGGCGAGACCGTCAGATCGCAGATCAAGACACGATGACATTCTTGACCGAGACAGAGGGTAGAGTAAGCTACAGTAGCGAGGTAAATAATTGCGAAAATAAATTAGAATGGGTATTAGATAGCGGATGTTCGGACCACATTATAAACAACGATAAATATTTTGTAAAATTAAGCAATTTAGACAATCCGATAAATGTTAAAGTGGGAGATGGCCGAACATTAAAAGCGACTAAAGTAGGAGACGTTAAAACAAAATTTATAACGAATTTTAACGAAAAGGAAATAATATTAAAAGATGTATTCTTCGTTAAAGAGATGGATAGAAATCTAATGAGTTTTGGTAAAATAGCAGAGAAAGCGAAAATAGTTTCAGTTGGAAATAATTCAAAGATTTACGCGGGAAATAAATTGATAGGAGTCGCGAACAAAGCAAATAATGTGTACAAGATAAACACAGTAGTCGAGAGTAAACAGAGTTATATCGCTGAAGATATAAATAACGGCATGACTTTGAAAGAGAAATTCCATAGGATTCTTGGACATGTAAATTTTGGGTATTTGAATATTCTGAGTAAAAATAATTTAGTCGAAGGCTTACCGAGTAATTTAGAGAATGAATATCTGAGATGCGGTACATGTATACAAAATAAAATGACTAACACTACTTTCGAAAATAATAGATATAGAGCGAAGGAGATAGGAGAAATTATACATGCAGATGTAAACGGACCGCATAGCACAGTAGGGTGTATGGGAGAAAGATACTTTTTAGTCTTGATTGATGATTTTAGTAAAGCTGGAAAAGTTTACACAATGAAAAATAAAAATGAAGTATGCCATTGGATTATAACTTATGTTAACTTAATAGAAAATTTAACAGAGAAAAAAATTAAACGGTTTAGATGCGATAACGGTAAAGAATTTTTGAATAAAGACATTTACGAATTTGCGAAGGGAAAAGGAATTTTCATTGAACCATGTCCTCCGTATGTTCACGAATTGAACGGAACTGCTGAACGATATAATAGGTCAATAATGGAAACAGCAAGATGTTTACTAGCAGACGCGAGAATACACAATAGATTTTGGCCAGAAGTAGTTAAAACAGCAGCATACTTAAAAAACAGAACGTTAGCAAATACCTTGGAAAAAAAGACTCCATATGAAATTATGATGGGAAGGAAGCCCGATATTAAAAATTTGAAACTGTACGGGAGTAGAGTTTTTGTTAAAGTTCCGGAGATAAAAAGAAAAAACAAATGGGATAGAAAAGCCGATTTAGGAATTTTAGTCGGTTATGAAGATGTAGGCTATAGGATTCTCATAAATAATAAAATTGTTGTAGCCAAACATGTAGATATTATCGATGAAAACGTAAAGTTAGTTGGGTTCAAAGGTAACGATGAAATTACTGATAATAGTTTAAATGGAAGTGAGATAGATCAACAAAGCATAATTGATGAAAATGATAGTATTGAAAATGATGGTAGGGAAAATAATGGAAACAATGTAAATATTCAACCCAATACAAGTATTCAAAAGTTAGAACCAGTAAGAAGGTCAGAAAGAAAGAAAAATCCTGTAAAGCGATATGGAGATCCAGTAACAAATTGTATTTACGTAAATTATGTAAGCGTAGATAGTCCGGAAAATTACAACGAGGCTATAAACAGTAATGATAGTGAAAATTGGCGAGATGCGATGAACAAAGAGATTGAATGTTTAAAAAGAAATGATACGTGGAAATTAGTTGAGAAACCAAAAGATAAAAAAATATTAGATTTAAAATGGGTGTATACAAAAAAGGCTGAGAATCAGTTTAAGGCTAGAATTGTAGTAAGAGGGTTTCAACAAAGAGAAATACTTGAAGACATTTATTCGCCAGTAGCAAGGACACAAACATTAAAAATTCTGTTAAATTACTGTGTGCAAAACGATTTAGAAATAGACCAAATGGATGTAGAAGCCGCATTCCTTAACGGGAAAATAAAGTCGGAAGTGTATGTGAAACAACCTCAAGGTTATGACGATAACACAGGGAGAGTGTGTAAGCTCGAAAAATCATTGTACGGACTACGCGAAAGTCCACGCGCATGGTATGAGTGCTTGGATAAATTTTTGTTAGATTTAGGATTTGAGAAGAGTAAGATTGATTATTGTTTATACATTATAAAAATTAATGATAAAAAAGTTTACTTAATTATTTTTGTTGATGATTTACTAATTTGTGGTCAAAGTAGAAAATTAATGGAATATATTAAAAGGAAATTAGCAGTAAAATTTCGAATGAAAGACATGGGCCAAATAAGAACGTATCTAGGCATAAATATTAACTATGAGTATAAAAATAAAAGTATGACGCTAGATCAGGAAAGTTATATTAAATCATTGGCAACAAAATATGAAATCAAAGATGCAAAATTATATGCGACGCCGATGGAGCAAAATTTAAAATGTGAACCCGCACTATCAGCATCAAGTGACTTAAAGTATAGAAATTTAATCGGTGCACTTTTATATATAAGTTCGAGTACTAGACCGGATATTTGTTATTGTGTTAACTATCTAAGCAGATTCCAAAATTGCCATGACCAAAGTCATTATAAATACGCTTTAAGAATATTAAAATATTTATATTACACCAAAGAATTAAAGTTAAAATTTGAGAAAAATCTGAACGCAGATATATTAGATTGTTGTGTAGATGCTGATTGGGCGGGAGATATAGTTGATAGAAAATCCACGACTGGATATGTAATAAGAATGTATGGTAATAGTATTTTCTGGAAATCAAAGAAACAAGATATTGTAACAAAATCATCCACAGAAGCAGAGTATGTTGCGTTGTCTGTATGCGTGAGTGAGGTTAAATTAATTAAAGAATTATTTAAGGATTTTGAAATAAAGATTAATGAGCCGATACAAATTTATGAGGATAACGCAGGTGCAATCAGTATAAGTAAATTTGGAAATTTAACAAAGAAATCTAAGTACATAGAAACGCACTATCATTTTGTAAATGGAAATTATTTAAATAGAGAGATTAATGTAATAAAAATAGATTCAGAGGAAAATCCTGCAGATATCTTTACTAAGTCATTAGGACGTACTAAGTTTGAAAAGTTCAGAGAAGAATTAAAGATTTGTTAAATAAAAAAACTAAATTTAAGGAGGCGTGTTGGGAAGCGAGTAAATTTAGTTCCAATGAGCGGTGTGAGAACCACTGTACGAGTTGAGCGCCACTGAACGGTGCCTGCGCGGCGTGCGATACGTAGATGCGTGTTAGTTGGATTTCGGCGCTCTCTCAAGTAAACACGAGGTGTTCGACAAATGTAACCTTTATATATTCACTACATTATTCATTATTATACTCCACATTACAACATTTAAATACAGTGTTAGATCTCTTCCTGCACACCACCTAATCATCCAATAAGATCCAACATTCAACAGGATAGAATAGAGGAAAGGATAGGATAGAGGATAGGATAGGATAGAGGATAGGATACGATAGAGGATACGATAGGATAGAGGATAGGATAGGATAGAGGATAGGATAGGATAGAGGATAGGATAGGATAGAGGATAGGATAGGATAGAGGATAGGATAGAGGATAGGATAGGATAGAGGATAGGACAGGATACAGGATAGGATAGGATAGAGGATCGGATAGAGGATAGGATAGGATAGAGGATAGAATAGGATAGAGGAAAGGATAGAGGATAGGATAGGATAGAGGGTAGGATAGGATAGAGGATAGGATAGGATAGAGGATAGGATACGATAGAGGATAGGATAGGATAGACGATAGGATAGGATAGAGGATAGGATAGGATAGACGATAGGATAGGATAGAGGATAGGATAGGATAGAGGATAGGATAGGATAGAGGATAGGATAGGATAGAGGATATTATAGGATAGACGATAGGATAGGATAGAGGATAGGATAGGATAGAGGATAGGATAGGATAGAGGATAGGGTAGGATAGAGGATAGGATAGGATAGAGTATAGGATAGGATAGAGGATAGGATAGGATAGAGGATCGGATAGAGGATAGGATAGGATAGAGGATAGGATAGGATAGAGGATAGGATAGGATAGAGGATAGGATAGGATAGAGGATAGGATAGGATAGAGGATAGGATAGGATAGAGGATAGGATAGGATAGAGGATAGGATAGGATAGAGGATAGGATAGGATAGAGGATAGAATAGGATAGAGGATAGGATAGGATAGAGGAAAGGATAGAGGATAGGATAGGATAGGGGATAGGATAGGATAGAGGATAGGATAGGATAGAGGATAGTATAGGATAGAGGATATAATAGGATTGAGGAAAGGATAGGATAGAGGATAGGATAGGATAGAGGATAGGATAGGATAGAGGATAGGATAGGATAGAGGATAGGATAGGATAGAGGATAGGATAGGATAGAGGATAGGATAGGATAGAGGATAGGATAGGATAGAGGATAGGATAGGATAGAGGATAGGATAGGATAGAGGATAGGATAGGAAAGAGGGTAGGATAGCATAGAGGATAGGATAGGATAGAGGATAGGATAGGATAGAGGAGAGGATAGAGGATAGGATAGGATAGAGGATAGGATAGGATAGAGGATAGAGGATAGAGGATAGAGGATAGAGGATAGAGGATAGAGGATAGAGGATAGAGGATAGAGGATAGAGGATAGAGGATAGAGGATAGAGGATAGAGGATAGAGGATAGAGGATAGAGGATAGAGGATAGAGGATAGAGGATAGAGGATAGAGGATAGAGGATAGAGGATAGAGGATAGAGGATAGAGGATAGAGGATAGAGGATAGAGGATAGAGGATAGAGGATAGAGGATAGAGGATAGAGGATAGAGGATAGAGGATAGAGGATAGAGGATAGAGGATAGAGGATAGAGGATAGGATAGAGGATAGGATAGGATAGAGGATAGGATAGGATAGAGGATAGGATAGGAAAGAGGGTAGGATAGGATAGAGGATACGATAGAGGATTGGATATGATAGAGGATAGGATAGAGGATAGAATAGGATAGATGATATTATAGGATAGAGGATAGGATATGATAGAGTAAACGATATTATAGAGGATAGGATAGAGGATAGGATAGGATAGAGGATAGGATAGGATAGGATAGAGGATAGGATAGGATAGAGGATAGGATAGGATAGAGGATAGGATAGGATAGAGGAGAGGATAGGATAGAGGATAGGATAGGATAGAGGATAGGATAGGATAGGGGATAGGATATAATAGAGCATAGGCTAGGATAGAGGGTCGGATAGTGGATAGGATAGGATAGGGGATAGGATAGGATAGAGGATAGAGGATAGGATAGGATAGAGGATAGGATACGATAGAGGGAAGGATAGGATATAGGATAGGATTGGATAGAGGATAGGACAGAATACAGGATAGGATAGGATAGAGGATTGGATAGAATAGAGGAAAGGATAGGATAGAGGATAGGATAGAATAGAGGATAGGATACGATAGAGGATACGATAGGATAGAGGATAGGATAGGATAGAGGATAGGATAGGATAGAGGATAGGATAGAGGATAGGATAGGATAGAGGATAGGACAGGATACAGGATAGGATAGGATAGAGGATCGGATAGAGGATCGGATAGAGGATAGGATAGGATAGAGGATAGAATAGGATAGAGGAAAGGATAGAGGATAGGATAGGATAGAGGGTAGGATAGGATAGAGGATAGGATAGGATAGAGGATAGGATAGGATAGAGGATAGGATAGGGTAGAGGATAGGATAGGATAGAGTATAGGATAGGATAGAGGATAGGATAGGATAGAGGATCGGATAGAGGATAGGATAGGTTAGAGGATAGGATAGGATAGAGGATAGGATAGGATAGAGGATAGGATAGGATAGAGGATAGGATAGGATAGAGAATAGGATAGGATAGAGTATAGGATAGGATAGAGGATAGGATAGGATAGAGGATCGGATAGAGGATAGGATAGGATAGATGGAAGGATAGGATATAGGATAGGATTGGATAGAGGATAGGACAGGATACAGGATAGGATAGGATAGAGGATCGGATAGAGGATAGGATAGGATAGTGGAATGGATAGAGGATAGGATAGGATAGGGGATAGGATAGGATAGAAGATAGTATAGGATAGAGGATAGGATAGGATAGAGGATAGGATAGGATAGAGGATTTGATAGGATAGAGGATAGGATAGAGGATAGGATAGAGGATAGGATAGAGGATAGGATAGGATAGAGGATAGGATAGGATAGAATATAGGATAGGATACGATAGAGGATACGATAGGATAGAGGATAGGATAGGATAGAGGATAGGATAGGATAGAGGGTAGGATAGGATAGAGGATAGGATAGGATAGAGGATAGGATAGGAAAGAGGGTAGGATAGGATAGAGGAAAGGATAGGATATAGGATAGGATTGGATAGAGGATAGGATAGGATAGAGGATAGGATAGGATAGACGATAGGATAGGATAGAGGATAGTATAGAGGATAGAATAGGATAGGGGATAGGATAGGATAGAGGATAGTATAGGATAGAGGATAGGATAGGATAGAGGATAGGATAGGATAGAAGATAGGATAGGATAGAGGATAGGATAGGATAGAGGATAGGATGGGATAGAGGATAGGATAGGATAGAGGATAGGATAGAGGATAGGATAGGATAGAGGATAGGATAGGATAGAGGATAGGATAGGATATAGGATAGGATACGATATAGGATACGATAGGAAAGAGGGTAGGATAGCATAGAGGATAGGATAGGATAGAGGATAGGATAGGATAGAGGATACGATAGGATAGAGGATAGGATAGGATAGAGGATAGGATAGGATAGAGGATAGGATAGGATAGACGATAGGATAGGATAGAGGATAGGATAGGATAGAGGATAGGATAGAGGATAGGATAGAGGATAGGATAGAGGATAGGATAGGATAGAGGATAGGATAGAGGATAGGATAGAGGATAGGATAGGATAGACGATAGGATAGGATAGAGGATAGGACAGGATACAGGGTAGGATAGGATAGAGGATAGGATAGGATAGAGGATAGGATAGGATAGAGGAGAGGGTAGAGGATAGGATAGGATAGGGGATAGGATAGGATAGAGGATAGGATAGGATAGAGGATCGGATATAGGATAGGATAGGATAGAGGATAGGATAGGATAGAGGATAGGATAGGATAGAGGATAGGATAGGATAGAGGATAGGATAGGATAGAGGATAGGATAGGATAGAGGATAGGATAGGATAGAGTTAGGATAGGATAGAGGATAGGATAGAGGATAGGATAGAGGATAGGATAGAGGATAGGATAGAGGATAGGATAGGATAGAGGATAGGATAGGATAGAGGATAGGATAGGATAGAGGATAGGATAGGATAGAGGATAGGATAGGATAGAGGATAGGATAGGATAGAGGATAGGATAGAGGATAGGATAGAGGATAGGATAGAGGATAGGATAGAGGATAGGATAGAGGATAGGATAGAGGATAGGATAGAGGATAGGATAGGATAGAGGATAGGATAGGATAGAGGATAGGATAGGATAGAGGATAGGATAGGATAGAGGATAGGATAGGATAGAGGATAGGATAGGATATAGGATAGGATACGATAGAGGATACGATAGGAAAGAGGGTAGGATAGCATAGAGGATAGGATAGGATAGAGGATAGGATAGGATAGAGGATACGATAGGATAGAGGATAGGATAGGACAGAGGATAGGATAGGATAGAGGATAGGATAGGATAGACGATAGGATAGGGTAGAGGATAGGATAGGATAGAGGATAGGATAGAGGATAGGATAGAGGATAGGATAGAGGATAGGATAGAGGATAGGATAGGATAGAGGATAGGATAGAGGATAGGATAGAGGATAGGATAGAGGATAGGATAGGATAGAGGATAGGATAGGATAGAGGATAGGATAGGATAGAGGATAGGATAGGATAGACGATAGGATAGGATAGAGGATAGGATAGGATAGAGGATAGGATAGAGGATAGGATAGAGGATAGGATAGAGGATAGGATAGAGGATAGGATAGGATAGAGGATAGGATAGAGGATAGGATAGGATAGACGATAGGATAGGGTAGAGGATAGGATAGGATAGAGGAAAGGATAGGATATAGGATAGGATTGGATAGAGGATAGGACAGGATACAGGGTAGGATAGGATAGAGGATAGGATAGGATAGAGGAGAGGATAGGATAGAGGATAGGATAGGATAGAGGATAGGATAGGATAGAGGATAGGATAGGATAGAGGATAGAGGATAGAGGATAGAGGATAGAGGATAGAGGATAGAGGATAGAGGATATGATAGGATAGAGGATAGGATAGGATCGAGGATAGGATAGAGGATAGGATAGGATAGGGGATAGGATAGGATAGAGGATAGTATAGGATAGAGGATATGATAGGATAGAGGATAGGATAGGATAGAGGATTGGATAGGATAGAGGAAAGAATAGGATAGAGGATAGGATAGGATAGAGGATAGGACAGGATACAGGATAGGATAGGATAGAGGATCGGATAGGATATAGGATAGGATTGGATAGAGGAGAGGATAGGATAGAGGATAGGATAGGATAGAGGATAGGATAGAATAGGGGATAGGATATAATAGAGGATAGGCTAGGATAGAGGGTCGGATAGTGGATAGGATAGGATAGGGGATAGGATAGGATAGAGGATAGAGGATAGGATATGATAGAGGATAGGATAGGATAGAGGGAAGGATAGGATATAGGATAGGATTGGATAGAGGATAGGACAGGATACAGGATAGGATAGGATAGAGGATCGGATAGAGGATAGGATAGGATAGTGGAATAGATAGAGGATAGGATAGGATAGGGGATAGGATAGGATAGGGGATAGGATAGGATAGAGGATAGTATAGGATAGAGGATAGGATAGGATAGAGGATAGGATAGGATAGAGGATTGGATAGAATAGAGGAAAGGATAGGATAGAGGATAGGATAGAATAGAGGATAGGATACGATAGAGGATACGATAGGATAGAGGATAGGATAGGATAGAGGATAGGATAGGATAGAGGATAGGATAGAGGATAGGATAGGATAGAGGATAGGACAGGATACAGGATAGGATAGGATAGAGGATCGGATAGAGGATAGGATAGGATAGAGGATAGAATAGGATAGAGGAAAGGATAGAGGATAGGATAGGATAGAGGGTAGGATAGGATAGAGGATAGGATAGGATAGAGGATAGGATACGATAGAGGATAGGATAGGATAGACGATAGGATAGGATAGAGGATAGGATAGGATAGACGATAGGATAGGATAGAGGATAGGATAGGATAGAGGATAGGATAGGATAGAGGATAGGATAGGATAGAGGATAGGATAGGATAGAGTATAGGATAGGATAGAGGATAGGATAGGATAGAGGAAAGGATAGAGGATAGGATAGGATAGGGGATAGGATAGGATAGAGGATAGGATAGGATAGAGGATAGTATAGGATAGAGGATATAATAGGATTGAGGAAAGGATAGGATAGAGGATAGGATAGGATAGAGGATAGGATAGGATAGAGGATAGGATAGGATAGAGGATAGGATAGGATAGACGATAGGATAGGATAGAGGATAGGATAGGATAGAGGATAGGATAGAGGATAGGATAGAGGATAGGATAGAGGATAGGATAGAGGATAGGATAGAGGATAGGATAGGATAGAGGATAGGATAGAGGATAGGATAGGATAGACGATAGGATAGGGTAGAGGATAGGATAGGATAGAGGAAAGGATAGGATATAGGATAGGATTGGATAGAGGATAGGACAGGATACAGGGTAGGATAGGATAGAGGATAGGATAGGATAGAGGAGAGGATAGGATAGAGGATAGGATAGGATAGAGGATAGGATAGGATAGAGGATAGGATAGGATAGAGGATAGAGGATAGAGGATAGAGGATAGAGGATAGAGGATAGAGGATAGAGGATATGATAGGATAGAGGATAGGATAGGATCGAGGATAGGATAGAGGATAGGATAGGATAGGGGATAGGATAGGATAGAGGATAGTATAGGATAGAGGATATGATAGGATAGAGGATAGGATAGGATAGAGGATTGGATAGGATAGAGGAAAGAATAGGATAGAGGATAGGATAGGATAGAGGATAGGACAGGATACAGGATAGGATAGGATAGAGGATCGGATAGGATATAGGATAGGATTGGATAGAGGAGAGGATAGGATAGAGGATAGGATAGGATAGAGGATAGGATAGAATAGGGGATAGGATATAATAGAGGATAGGCTAGGATAGAGGGTCGGATAGTGGATAGGATAGGATAGGGGATAGGATAGGATAGAGGATAGAGGATAGGATATGATAGAGGATAGGATAAGATAGAGGGAAGGATAGGATATAGGATAGGATTGGATAGAGGATAGGACAGGATACAGGATAGGATAGGATAGAGGATCGGATAGAGGATAGGATAGGATAGTGGAATAGATAGAGGATAGGATAGGATAGGGGATAGGATAGGATAGGGGATAGGATAGGATAGAGGATAGTATAGGATAGAGGATAGGATAGGATAGAGGATAGGATAGGATAGAGGATTGGATAGAATAGAGGAAAGGATAGGATAGAGGATAGGATAGAATAGAGGATAGGATACGATAGAGGATACGATAGGATAGAGGATAGGATAGGATAGAGGATAGGATAGGATAGAGGATAGGATAGAGGATAGGATAGGATAGAGGATAGGACAGGATACAGGATAGGATAGGATAGAGGATCGGATAGAGGATAGGATAGGATAGAGGATAGAATAGGATAGAGGAAAGGATAGAGGATAGGATAGGATAGAGGGTAGGATAGGATAGAGGATAGGATAGGATAGAGGATAGGATACGATAGAGGATAGGATAGGATAGACGATAGGATAGGATAGAGGATAGGATAGGATAGACGATAGGATAGGATAGAGGATAGGATAGGATAGAGGATAGGATAGGATAGAGGATAGGATAGGATAGAGGATAGGATAGGATAGAGTATAGGATAGGATAGAGGATAGGATAGGATAGAGGAAAGGATAGAGGATAGGATAGGATAGGGGATAGGATAGGATAGAGGATAGGATAGGATAGAGGATAGTATAGGATAGAGGATATAATAGGATTGAGGAAAGGATAGGATAGAGGATAGGATAGGATAGAGGATAGGATAGGATAGAGGATAGGATAGGATAGAGGATAGGATAGGATAGAGGATAGGATAGGATAGAGGATAGGATAGGATAGAGGATAGGATAGGATAGAGGAAAGGATAGAGGATAGGATAGGATAGAGGGTAGGATAGGATAGAGGATAGGATAGGATAGAGGATAGGATACGATAGAGGATAGGATAGGATAGACGATAGGATAGGATAGAGGATAGGATAGGATAGACGATAGGATAGGATAGAGGATAGGATAGGATAGAGGATAGGATAGGATAGAGGATAGGATAGGATAGAGGATAGGATAGGATAGAGTATAGGATAGGATAGAGGATAGGATAGGATAGAGGAAAGGATAGAGGATAGGATAGGATAGGGGATAGGATAGGATAGAGGATAGGATAGGATAGAGGATAGTATAGGATAGAGGATATAATAGGATTGAGGAAAGGATAGGATAGAGGATAGGAAAGGATAGAGGATAGGATAGGATAGAGGGTAGGATAGGATAGAGGATAGGATAGGATAGAGGATAGGATAGGATAGAGGATAGGATAGGGTAGAGGATAGGATAGGATAGAGTATAGGATAGGATAGAGGATAGGATAGGATAGAGGATCGGATAGAGGATAGGATAGGTTAGAGGATAGGATAGGATAGAGGATAGGATAGGATAGAGGATAGGATAGGATAGAGGATAGGATAGGATAGAGAATAGGATAGGATAGAGTATAGGATAGGATAGAGGATAGGATAGGATAGAGGATCGGATAGAGGATAGGATAGGATAGATGGAAGGATAGGATATAGGATAGGATTGGATAGAGGATAGGATAGGATAGAGGATAGGATAGAGGATAGGATAGAGGATAGGATAGGATAGATGATAGGATAGGATAGAGGATAGGACAGGATACAGGGTAGGATAGGATAGAGGATAGGATAGGATAGAGGATAGGATAGGATAGAGGAGAGGGTAGAGGATAGGATAGGATAGGGGATAGGATAGGATAGAGGATAGGATAGGATAGAGGATCGGATATAGGATAGGATAGGATAGGATAGAGGATAGGATAGGATAGAGGATAGGATAGGATAGAGGATAGGATAGGATAGAGGATAGGATAGGATAGAGGATAGGATAGGATAGAGGATAGGATAGAGGATAGGATAGGATAGACGATAGGATAGGGTAGAGGATAGGATAGGATAGAGGAAAGGATAGGATATAGGATAGGATTGGATAGAGGATAGGACAGGATACAGGGTAGGATAGGATAGAGGATAGGATAGGATAGAGGAGAGGATAGGATAGAGGATAGGATAGGATAGAGGATAGGATAGGATAGAGGATAGGATAGGATAGAGGATAGAGGATAGAGGATAGAGGATAGAGGATAGAGGATAGAGGATAGAGGATAGAGGATAGAGGATATGATAGGATAGAGGATAGGATAGGATCGAGGATAGGATAGAGGATAGGATAGGATAGGGGATAGGATAGGATAGAGGATAGTATAGGATAGAGGATATGATAGGATAGAGGATAGGATAGGATAGAGGATTGGATAGGATAGAGGAAAGAATAGGATAGAGGATAGGATAGGATAGAGGATAGGACAGGATACAGGATAGGATAGGATAGAGGATCGGATAGGATATAGGATAGGATTGGATAGAGGAGAGGATAGGATAGAAGATAGGATAGGATAGAGGATAGGATAGAATAGGGGATAGGATATAATAGAGGATAGGCTAGGATAGAGGGTCGGATAGTGGATAGGATAGGATAGGGGATAGGATAGGATAGAGGATAGAGGATAGGATAGGATAGAGGATAGGATAGGATAGAGGGAAGGATAGGATATAGGATAGGATTGGATAGAGGATAGGACAGGATACAGGATAGGATAGGATAGAGGATCGGATAGAGGATAGGATAGGATAGTGGAATAGATAGAGGATAGGATAGGATAGGGGATAGGATAGGATAGGGGATAGGATAGGATAGAGGATAGTATAGGATAGAGGATAGGATAGGATAGAGGATAGGATAGGATAGAGGATTGGATAGAATAGAGGAAAGGATAGGATAGAGGATAGGATAGAATAGAGGATAGGATACGATAGAGGATACGATAGGATAGAGGATAGGATAGGATAGAGGATAGGATAGGATAGAGGATAGGATAGAGGATAGGATAGGATAGAGGATAGGACAGGATACAGGATAGGATAGGATAGAGGATCGGATAGAGGATAGGATAGGATAGAGGATAGAATAGGATAGAGGAAAGGATAGAGGATAGTATAGGATAGAGGGTAGGATAGGATAGAGGATAGGATAGGATAGAGGATAGGATACGATAGAGGATAGGATAGGATAGACGATAGGATAGGATAGAGGATAGGATAGGATAGACGATAGGATAGGATAGAGGATAGGATAGGATAGAGGATAGGATAGGATAGAGGATAGGATAGGATAGAGGATAGGATAGGATAGAGTATAGGATAGGATAGAGGATAGGATAGGATAGAGGATAGGATAGGATAGAGGATCGGATAGAGGATAGGATAGGATAGAGGGAAGGATAGGATATAGGATAGGATTGGATAGAGGATAGGACAGGATACAGGATAGGATAGGATAGAGGATCGGATAGAGGATAGGATAGGATAGTGGAATGGATAGAGGATAGGATAAGATAGGGGATAGGATAGGATAGAAGATAGTATAGGATAGAGGATAGGATAGGATAGAGGATAGGATAGGATAGAGGATTTGATAGGATAGAGGATAGGATAGGATAGAGGATAGGATAGGATAGAGGATAGGATACGATAGAGGATAGGATAGGATAGAGGATAGGATAGGATAGAATATAGGATAGGATACGATAGAGGATACGATAGGATAGAGGATAGGATAGGATAGAGGATAGGATAGGTTAGAGGATAGGATATGATAGAGTAAACGATATTATAGAGGATAGGATAGAGGATAGGACAGGATACAGGATAGGATAGGATAGAGGATCGGATAGAGGATAGGATAGGATAGAGGATAGGATAGGGTAGAGGAAAGGATAGAGGATAGGATAGGAGAGGGGATAGGATAGGATAGAGGATAGGATAGGATAGAGGATAGGATAGGATAGAGGATAGGATAGGATAGAGGATAGGATAGGAAAGAGGGTAGGATAGGATAGAGGAAAGGATAGGATATAGGATAGGATTGGATAGAGGATAGGATAGGATAGAGGATAGGATATGATAGACGATAGGATAGGATAGAGGATAGGATAGAGGATAGTATAGGATAGAGGGTAGGATAGGATAGAGGATAGGATAGGATAGAGGATAGGATACGATAGAGGATAGGATAGGATAGACGATAGGATAGGATAGGGGATAGGATAGGATAGAGGATAGTATAGGATAGAGGATAGGATAGGATAGAGGATAGGATAGGATAGAAGATAGGATAGGATAGAGGATAGGATAGGATAGAGGATAGGATAGGATAGAGGATAGGATAGGATAGAGGATAGGATAGAGGATAGGATAGGATAGAGGATAGGATAGGATAGAGGATAGGATAGGATAGAGGATAGGATAGGATATAGGATAGGATACGATAGAGGATACGATAGGAAAGAGGGTAGGATAGCATAGAGGATAGGATAGGATAGAGGATAGGATAGGATAGAGGATACGATAGGATAGAGGATAGGATAGGATAGAGGATAGGATAGGATAGAGGATAGGATAGGATAGACGATAGGATAGGATAGAGGATAGGTTGGATAGAGGATAGGATAGAGGATAGGATAGAGGATAGGATAGAGGATAGGATAGAGGATAGGATAGGATAGAGGATAGGATAGAGGATAGGATAGAGGATAGGATAGGATAGAGGATAGGATAGGATAGACGATAGGATAGAGGATAGGATAGAGGATAGGATAGAGGATAGGATAGAGGATAGGATAGGATAGAGGATAGGATAGAGGATAGGATAGGATAGACGATAGGATAGGATAGAGGATAGGATAGGATAGACGATAGGATAGGATAGAGGATAGGATAGGATAGAGGATAGGATAGGATAGAGGATAGGATAGAGGATAGGATAGAGGATAGGATAGAGGATAGGATAGATGATAGGATAGGATAGAGGATAGGATAGGATAGAGGATAGGATAGAGGATAGGATAGGATAGAGGATACGATAAGATAGAGGATAGGATAGGATAGAGGATAGGATAGGATAGAGGATAGGATAGGATAGACGATAGGATAGGATAGAGGATAGGATAGGATAGAGGATAGGATAGAGGATAGGATAGAGGATAGGATAGAGGATAGGATAGAGGATAGGATAGGATAGAGGATAGGATAGAGGATAGGATAGGATAGACGATAGGATAGGATAGAGGATAGGATAGGATAGAGGAAAGGATAGGATATAGGATAGGATTGGATAGAGGATAGGACAGGATACAGGGTAGGATAGGATAGAGGATAGGATAGGATAGAGGAGAGGATAGAGGATAGGATAGGATAGAGGATAGGATAGGATAGACGATAGGATAGGATAGAGGATAGGATAGGATAGAGGATAGGATAGAGGATAGGATAGAGGATAGGATAGAGAATAGGATAGAGGATAGGATAGGATAGAGGATAGGATAGGATAGAGGATAGGATAGGATAGAGGATAGGATAGGATAGAGGATTGGATAGGATAGAGGAAAGAATAGGATAGAGGATAGGATAGGATAGAGGATAGGACAGGATACAGGATAGGATAGGATAGAGGATCGGATAGGATATAGGATAGGATTGGATAGAGGAGAGGATAGGATAGAGGATAGGATAGGATAGAGGATAGGATAGAATAGGGGATAGGATATAATAGAGGATAGGCTAGGATAGAGGGTCGGATAGTGGATAGGATAGGATAGGGGATAGGATAGGATAGAGGATAGAGGATAGGATAGGATAGAGGATAGGATAGGATAGAGGGAAGGATAGGATATAGGATAGGATTGGATAGAGGATAGGACAGGATACAGGATAGGATAGGATAGAGGATCGGATAGAGGATAGGATAGGATAGTGGAATAGATAGAGGATAGGATAGGATAGGGGATAGGATAGGATAGAGGATAGTATAGGATAGAGGATAGGATAGGATAGAGGATAGGATAGGATAGAGGATTGGATAGAATAGAGGAAAGGATAGGATAGAGGATAGGATAGAATAGAGGATAGGATACGATAGAGGATAAGATAGGATAGAGGATAGGATAGGATAGAGGATAGGATAGGATAGAGGATAGGATAGAGGATAGGATAGGATAGAGGATAGGACAGGATACAGGATAGGATAGGATAGAGGATCGGATAGAGGATAGGATAGGATAGAGGATAGAATAGGATAGAGGAAAGGATAGAGGATAGGATAGGATAGAGGGTAGGATAGGATAGAGGATAGGATAGGATAGAGGATAGGATACGATAGAGGATAGGATAGGATAGACGATAGGATAGGATAGAGGATAGGATAGGATAGACGATAGGATAGGATAGAGGATAGGATAGGATAGAGGATAGGATAGGATAGAGGATAGGATAAGATAGAGGATAGGATAGGATAGAGTATAGGATAGGATAGAGGATAGGATAGGATAGAGGATAGGATAGGATAGAGGATCGGATAGAGGATAGGATAGGATAGAGGATAGGATAGAGGATAGGATAGGATAGACGATAGGATAGGATAGAGGATAAGATAGGATAGAGGATAGGATAGGATAGACGATAGGATAGGATAGAGGATAGGATAGGATAGAGGATAGGATAGAGGATAGGATAGAGGATAGGATAGAGGATAGGATAGAGGATAGGAGAGGATAGAGGATAGGATAGCATAGAGGATAGGATAGGATAGAGGATAGGATAGGATAGAGGATACGATAGGATAGAGGATAGGATAGGATAGAGGATAAGATAGGATAGAGGATAGGATAGGATAGACGATAGGATAGGATAGAGGATAGGATAGGATAGAGGATAGGATAGAGGATAGGATAGAGGATAGGATAGAGGATAGGATAGAGGATAGGATAGGATAGAGGATAGGATAGAGGATAGGATAGAGGATAGGATAGGATAGAGGATAGGATAGAGGATAGGATAGAGGATAGGATAGAGGATAGGATAGGATAGAGGATAGGATAGAGGATAGGATAGGATAGACGATAGGATAGGATAGACGATAGGATAGGATAGAGGATAGGATAGGATAGAGGATAGGATAGGATAGAGGATAGGATAGGATAGAGGATACGATAGGATAGAGGATAGGATAGGATAGAGGATAGGATAGGATAGAGGATAGGATAGGATAGACGATAGGATAGGATAGAGGATAGGATAGGATAGAGGATAGGATAGAGGATAGGATAGAGGATAGGATAGAGGATAGGATAGGATAGAGGATAGGATAGGATAGAGGATAGGATAGGATAGACGATAGGATAGGATAGAGGATAGGATAGGATAGAGGATAGGATAGAGGATAGGATAGAGGATAGGATAGAGGATAGGATAGAGGATAGGATAGGATAGAGGATAGGATAGAGGATAGGATAGGATAGACGATAGGATAGGATAGAGGATAGGATAGGATAGACGATAGGATAGGATAGAGGATAGGATAGGATAGAGGATAGGATAGGATAGAGGATAGGATAGAGGATAGGATAGAGGATAGGATAGAGGATAGGATAGATGATAGGATAGGATAGAGGATAGGATAGGATAGAGGATAGGATAGAGGATAGGATAGGATAGAGGATACGATAAGATAGAGGATAGGATAGGATAGAGGATAGGATAGGATAGAGGATAGGATAGGATAGACGATAGGATAGGATAGAGGATAGGATAGGATAGAGGATAGGATAGAGGATAGGATAGAGGATAGGATAGAGGATAGGATAGAGGATAGGATAGGATAGAGGATAGGATAGAGGATAGGATAGGATAGACGATAGGATAGGATAGAGGATAGGATAGGATAGAGGAAAGGATAGGATATAGGATAGGATTGGATAGAGGATAGGACAGGATACAGGGTAGGATAGGATAGAGGATAGGATAGGATAGAGGAGAGGATAGAGGATAGGATAGGATAGAGGATAGGATAGGATAGACGATAGGATAGGATAGAGGATAGGATAGGATAGAGGATAGGATAGAGGATAGGATAGAGGATAGGATAGAGAATAGGATAGAGGATAGGATAGGATAGAGGATAGGATAGGATAGAGGATAGGATAGGATAGAGGATAGGATAGGATAGAGGATTGGATAGGATAGAGGAAAGAATAGGATAGAGGATAGGATAGGATAGAGGATAGGATAGGATAGACGATAGGATAGGATAGAGGATAGGATAGGATAGAGGATAGGATAGAGGATAGGATAGAGGATAGGATAGAGGATAGGATAGAGGATAGGATAGGATAGAGGATAGGATAGAGGATAGGATAGGATAGACGATAGGATAGGATAGAGGATAAGATAGGATAGAGGATAGGATAGGATAGACGATAGGATAGGATAGAGGATAGGATAGGATAGAGGATAGGATAGAGGATAGGATAGAGGATAGGATAGAGGATAGGATAGAGGATAGGAGAGGATAGAGGATAGGATAGCATAGAGGATAGGATAGGATAGAGGATAGGATAGGATAGAGGATACGATAGGATAGAGGATAGGATAGGATAGAGGATAAGATAGGATAGAGGATAGGATAGGATAGACGATAGGATAGGATAGAGGATAGGATAGGATAGAGGATAGGATAGAGGATAGGATAGAGGATAGGATAGAGGATAGGATAGAGGATAGGATAGGATAGAGGATAGGATAGAGGATAGGATAGAGGATAGGATAGGATAGAGGATAGGATAGAGGATAGGATAGAGGATAGGATAGGATAGAGGATAGGATAGAGGATAGGATAGGATAGACGATAGGATAGGATAGACGATAGGATAGGATAGAGGATAGGATAGGATAGAGGATAGGATAGGATAGAGGATAGGATACGATAGAGGATACGATAGGATAGAGGATAGGATAGGATAGAGGATAGGATAGGATAGAGGATAGGATAGGATAGACGATAGGATAGGATAGAGGATAGGATAGGATAGAGGATAGGATAGAGGATAGGATAGAGGATAGGATAGAGGATAGGATAGGATAGAGGATAGGATAGGATAGAGGATAGGATAGGATAGACGATAGGATAGGATAGAGGATAGGATAGGATAGAGGATAGGATAGAGGATAGGATAGAGGATAGGATAGAGGATAGGATAGAGGATAGGATAGGATAGAGGATAGGATAGAGGATAGGATAGGATAGACGATAGGATAGGATAGAGGATAGGATAGGATAGACGATAGGATAGGATAGAGGATAGGATAGGATAGAGGATAGGATAGGATAGAGGATAGGATAGAGGATAGGATAGAGGATAGGATAGAGGATAGGATAGATGATAGGATAGGATAGAGGATAGGATAGGATAGAGGATAGGATAGAGGATAGGATAGGATAGAGGATACGATAAGATAGAGGATAGGATAGGATAGAGGATAGGATAGGATAGAGGAAAGGATAGGATATAGGATAGGATTGGATAGAGGATAGGACAGGATACAGGGTAGGATAGGATAGAGGATAGGATAGGATAGAGGAGAGGATAGAGGATAGGATAGGATAGAGGATAGGATAGGATAGACGATAGGATAGGATAGAGGATAGGATAGGATAGAGGATAGGATAGAGGATAGGATAGAGGATAGGATAGAGAATAGGATAGAGGATAGGATAGGATAGAGGATAGGATAGGATAGAGGATAGGATAGGATAGAGGATAGGATAGGATAGAGGATTGGATAGGATAGAGGAAAGAATAGGATAGAGGATAGGATAGGATAGAGGATAGGACAGGATACAGGATAGGATAGGATAGAGGATCGGATAGGATATAGGATAGGATTGGATAGAGGAGAGGATAGGATAGAGGATAGGATAGGATAGAGGATAGGATAGAATAGGGGATAGGATATAATAGAGGATAGGCTAGGATAGAGGGTCGGATAGTGGATAGGATAGGATAGGGGATAGGATAGGATAGAGGATAGAGGATAGGATAGGATAGAGGATAGGATAGGATAGAGGGAAGGATAGGATATAGGATAGGATTGGATAGAGGATAGGACAGGATACAGGATAGGATAGGATAGAGGATCGGATAGAGGATAGGATAGGATAGTGGAATAGATAGAGGATAGGATAGGATAGGGGATAGGATAGGATAGAGGATAGTATAGGATAGAGGATAGGATAGGATAGAGGATAGGATAGGATAGAGGATTGGATAGAATAGAGGAAAGGATAGGATAGAGGATAGGATAGAATAGAGGATAGGATACGATAGAGGATACGATAGGATAGAGGATAGGATAGGATAGAGGATAGGATAGGATAGAGGATAGGATAGAGGATAGGATAGGATAGAGGATAGGACAGGATACAGGATAGGATAGGATAGAGGATCGGATAGAGGATAGGATAGGATAGAGGATAGAATAGGATAGAGGAAAGGATAGAGGATAGGATAGGATAGAGGGTAGGATAGGATAGAGGATAGGATAGGATAGAGGATAGGATACGATAGAGGATAGGATAGGATAGACGATAGGATAGGATAGAGGATAGGATAGGATAGACGATAGGATAGGATAGAGGATAGGATAGGATAGAGGATAGGATAGGATAGAGGATAGGATAAGATAGAGGATAGGATAGGATAGAGTATAGGATAGGATAGAGGATAGGATAGGATAGAGGATAGGATAGGATAGAGGATCGGATAGAGGATAGGATAGGATAGGGGGAAGGATAGGATATAGGATAGGATTGGATAGAGGATAGGACAGGATACAGGATAGGATAGGATAGAGGATCGGATAGAGGATAGGATAGGATAGTGGAATGGATAGAGGATAGGATAAGATAGGGGATAGGATAGGATAGAAGATAGTATAGGATAGAGGATAGGATAGGATAGAGGATAGGATAGGATAGAGGATTTGATAGGATAGAGGATAGGATAGGATAGAGGATAGGATAGGATAGAGGATAGGATAGAGGATAGGATAGGATAGAGGATAGGATAGGATAGAATATAGGATAGGATACGATAGAGGATACGATAGGATAGAGGATAGGATAGGATAGAGGATAGGATAGGTTAGAGGATAGGATATGATAGAGTAAACGATATTATAGAGGATAGGATAGAGGATAGGACAGGATACAGGATAGGATAGGATAGAGGATCGGATAGAGGATAGGATAGGATAGAGGATAGGATAGGGTAGAGGAAAGGATAGAGGATAGGATAGGAGAGGGGATAGGATAGGATAGAGGATAGGATAGGATAGAGGATAGGATAGGATAGAGGATAGGATAGGATAGAGGATAGGATAGGAAAGAGGGTAGGATAGGATAGAGGAAAGGATAGGATATAGGATAGGATTGGATAGAGGATAGGATAGGATAGAGGATAGGATATGATAGACGATAGGATAGGATAGAGGATAGGATAGAGGATAGAATAGGATAGGGGATAGGATAGGATAGAGGATAGTATAGGATAGAGGATAGGATAGGATAGAGGATAGGATAGGATAGAAGATAGGATAGGATAGAGGATAGGATAGGATAGAGGATAGGATAGGATAGAGGATAGGATAGGATAGAGGATAGGATAGAGGATAGGATAGGATAGAGGATAGGATAGGATAGAGGATAGGATAGGATAGAGGATAGGATAGGATATAGGATAGGATACGATAGAGGATACGATAGGAAAGAGGGTAGGATAGCATAGAGGATAGGATAGGATAGAGGATAGGATAGGATAGAGGATACGATAGGATAGAGGATAGGATAGGATAGAGGATAGGATAGGATAGAGGATAGGATAGGATAGACGATAGGATAGGATAGAGGATAGGATAGGATAGAGGATAGGATAGAGGATAGGATAGAGGATAGGATAGGATAGAGGATAGGATAGAGGATAGGATAGGATAGACGATAGGATAGGATAGAGGATAGGATAGGATAGAGGAAAGGATAGGATATAGGATAGGATTGGATAGAGGATAGGACAGGATACAGGGTAGGATAGGATAGAGGATAGGATAGGATAGAGGATAGGATAGGATAGAGGAGAGGATAGAGGATAGGATAGCATAGAGGATAGGATAGGATAGAGGATAGGATAGGATAGAGGATACGATAGGATAGAGGATAGGATAGGATAGAGGATAAGATAGGATAGAGGATAGGATAGGATAGACGATAGGATAGGATAGAGGATAGGATAGGATAGAGGATAGGATAGAGGATAGGATAGAGGATAGGATAGAGGATAGGATAGAGGATAGGATAGGATAGAGGATAGGATAGGATAGAGGATAGGATAGAGGATAGGATAGAGGATAGGATAGGATAGAGGATAGGATAGAGGATAGGATAGGATAGACGATAGGATAGGATAGACGATAGGATAGGATAGAGGATAGGATAGGATAGAGGATAGGATAGGATAGAGGATAGGATAGGATAGAGGATACGATAGGATAGAGGATAGGATAGGATAGAGGATAGGATAGGATAGAGGATAGGATAGGATAGACGATAGGATAGGATAGAGGATAGGATAGGATAGAGGATAGGATAGAGGATAGGATAGAGGATAGGATAGGATAGAGGATAGGATAGGATAGACGATAGGATAGGATAGAGGATAGGATAGGATAGAGGATAGGATAGAGGATAGGATAGAGGATAGGATAGAGGATAGGATAGGATAGAGGATAGGATAGAGGATAGGATAGGATAGACGATAGGATAGGATAGAGGATAGGATAGGATAGACGATAGGATAGGATAGAGGATAGGATAGGATAGAGGATAGGATAGGATAGAGGATAGGATAGAGGATAGGATAGAGGATAGGATAGAGGATAGGATAGATGATAGGATAGGATAGAGGATAGGATAGGATAGAGGATAGGATAGAGGATAGGATAGGATAGAGGATAGGATAGGATAGAGGATAGGATAGGATATAGGATAGGATACGATAGAGGATACGATAGGAAAGAGGGTAGGATAGCATAGAGGATAGGATAGGATAGAGGATAGGATAGGATAGAGGATACGATAAGATATAGGATAGGATAGGATAGAGGATAGGATAGGATAGAGGATAGGATAGGATAGACGATAGGATAGGATAGAGGATAGGATAGGATAGAGGATAGGATAGAGGATAGGATAGAGGATAGGATAGAGGATAGGATAGAGGATAGGATAGAGGATAGGATAGGATAGAGGATAGGATAGAGGATAGGATAGGATAGACGATAGGATAGGATAGAGGATAGGATAGGATAGAGGAAAGGATAGGATATAGGATAGGATTGGATAGAGGATAGGACAGGATACAGGGTAGGATAGGATAGAGGATAGGATAGGATAGAGGAGAGGATAGAGGATAGGATAGGATAGAGGATAGGATAGGATAGACGATAGGATAGGATAGAGGATAGGATAGGATAGAGGATAGGATAGAGGATAGGATAGAGGATAGGATAGAGAATAGGATAGAGGATAGGATAGGATAGAGGATAGGATAGGATAGAGGATAGGATAGGATAGAGGATAGGATAGGATAGAGGATAGGATAGGATAGAGGATAGAGGATAGAGGATAGAGGATAGAGGATAGAGGATAGAGGATAGAGGATAGAGGATAGAGGATAGAGGATAGAGGATAGAGGATAGAGGATATGATAGGATAGAGGATAGGATAGGATAGAGGATAGGATAGAGGATAGGATAGGATAGGGGATAGGATAGGATAGAGGATAGTATAGGATAGAGGATATGATAGGATAGAGGATAGGATAGGATAGAGGATTGGATAGGATAGAGGAAAGGATAGGATAGAGGATAGGATAGGATAGAGGATAGGACAGGATACAGGATAGGATAGGATAGAGGATCGGATAGGATATAGGATAGGATTGGATAGAGGATAGGACAGGATACAGGGTAGGATAGGATAGAGGATAGGATAGGATAGAGGATAGGATAGGATAGAGGAGAGGATAGAGGATAGGATAGGATAGGGGATAGGATAGGATAGAGGATAGGATAGGATAGAGGATCGGATATAGGATAGGATAGGATAGAGGATAGGATAGGATAGAGGATAGGATAGGATAGAGGATAGAGGATAGGATAGGATAGAGGATAGGATAGGATAGAGGATAGGATAGGATAGAGGATAGGATAGGATAGAGGATAGGACAGAATAGAGGATAGAGGATAGAGGATAGAGGATAGAGGATAGAGGATAGAGGATAGAGGATAGAGGATAGAGGATAGAGGATAGAGGATAGAGGATAGAGGATATGATAGGATAGAGGAGAGGATAGAGGATAGGATAGCATAGAGGATAGGATAGGATAGACGATAGGATAGGATAGAGGATAGGATAGGATAGAGGATAGGATAGAGGATAGGATAGAGGATAGGATAGAGGATAGGATAGAGGATAGGATAGAGGATAGGATAGGATAGAGGATAGGATAGGATAGAGGATAGGATAGGATAGAGGATAGGATAGGATAGAGGATAGGATAGGATAGAGGATAGGATAGGATAGAGGATAGGATAGGATAGAGGATAGAGGATAGAGGATAGAGGATAGAGGATAGAGGATAGAGGATAGAGGATAGAGGATAGAGGATAGAGGATAGAGGATAGAGGATAGAGGATAGAGGATATGATAGGATAGAGGATAGGATAGGATAGAGGATAGGATAGAGGATAGGATAGGATAGGGGATAGGATAGGATAGAGGATAGTATAGGATAGAGGATATGATAGGATAGAGGATAGGATAGGATAGAGGATTGGATAGGATAGAGGAAAGGATAGGATAGAGGATAGGATAGGATAGAGGATAGGACAGGATACAGGATAGGATAGGATAGAGGATCGGATAGGATATAGGATAGGATTGGATAGAGGAGAGGATAGGATAGAGGATAGGATAGAGGATAGGATAGAGGATAGGATAGGATAGACGATAGGATAGGATAGAGGATAGGATAGGATAGAGGAAAGGATAGGATATAGGATAGGATTGGATAGAGGATAGGACAGGATACAGGGTAGGATAGGATAGAGGATAGGATAGGATAGAGGATAGGATAGGATAGAGGAGAGGATAGAGGATAGGATAGGATAGGGGATAGGATAGGATAGAGGATAGGATAGGATAGAGGATCGGATATAGGATAGGATAGGATAGAGGATAGGATAGGATAGAGGATAGGATAGGATAGAGGATAGGATAGGATAGAGGATAGGATAGGATAGAGGATAGGATAGGATAGAGGATAGGATAGGATAGAGGATAGGATAGGATAGAGGATAGGACAGAATAGAGGATAGAGGATAGAGGATAGAGGATAGAGGATAGAGGATAGAGGATAGAGGATAGAGGATAGAGGATAGAGGATATGATAGGATAGAGGATAGGATAGGATAGAGGATAGGATAGAGGATAGGATAGAGGATAGGATAGGATAGGGGATAGGATAGGATAGAGGATAGTATAGGATAGAGGATAGGATAGGATAGGGGATAGGATAGGATAGAGGATAGGATACGATAGAGGATAGGATACGATAGAGGATAGGATAGGATAGAGGATAGGATAGGATAGAGGATTGGATAGGATATAGGATAGGATAGGATAGAGGATAGGATAGGATAGAGGATAGGATAGGATAGAGGATCGGATAGGATAGGGGATAGGATAGGATAGAGGATAGGATACGATAGAGGATAGGATACGATAGAGGATAGGATAGGATAGAGGATAGGATAGGATAGAGGATTGGATAGGATAGAGGAAAGGATAGGATATAGGATAGGATTGGATAGAGGAGAGGATAGGATAGAGGATAGGATAGGATAGAGGATACGATAGGATGGAGGATGCGATAGAGGATTGGATATGATAGACGATAGGATAGAGGATAGAATAGGATAGATGATATTATAGGATAGAGGATAGGATATGATAGAGTAAACGATATTATAGAGGATAGGATAGAGGATAGGACAGGATACAGGATAGAATAGGATAGAGGATCGGATAGAGGATAGGATAGGATAGAGGGTAGTATAGGATAGAGGAAAGGATAGAGGATAGGATAGGATAGGGGATAGGATAGGATAGAGGATAGGATAGGATAGAGGATAGGATAGGATAGAGGATATAATAGGATTGAGGAAAGGATAGGATAGAGGATAGGATAGGATAGAGGATAGGATAGGATAGAGGATAGGATAGGATAGAGGATAGGATAGGATAGAGGAAAGGATAGGATATAGGATAGGATTGGATAGAGGATAGGACAGGATACAGGGTAGGATAGGATAGAGGATAGGATAGGATAGAGGAGAGGATAGAGGATAGGATAGGATAGAGGATAGGATAGGATAGACGATAGGATAGGATAGAGGATAGGATAGGATAGAGGATAGGATAGAGGATAGGATAGAGGATAGGATAGAGAATAGGATAGAGGATAGGATAGGATAGAGGATAGGATAGGATAGAGGATAGGATAGGATAGAGGATAGGATAGGATAGAGGATAGGATAGGATAGAGGATAGAGGATAGAGGATAGAGGATAGAGGATAGAGGATAGAGGATAGAGGATAGAGGATAGAGGATAGAGGATAGAGGATAGAGGATAGAGGATATGATAGGATAGAGGATAGTATAGGATAGAGGATAGGATAGAGGATAGGATAGGATAGGGGATAGGATAGGATAGAGGATAGTATAGGATAGAGGATATGATAGGATAGAGGATAGGATAGGATAGAGGATTGGATAGGATAGAGGAAAGGATAGGATAGAGGATAGGATAGGATAGAGGATAGGACAGGATACAGGATAGGATAGGATAGAGGATCGGATAGGATATAGGATAGGATTGGATAGAGGATAGGACAGGATACAGGGTAGGATAGGATAGAGGATAGGATAGGATAGAGGATAGGATAGGATAGAGGAGAGGATAGAGGATAGGATAGGATAGGGGATAGGATAGGATAGAGGATAGGATAGGATAGAGGATCGGATATAGGATAGGATAGGATAGAGGATAGGATAGGATAGAGGATAGGATAGGATAGAGGATAGAGGATAGGATAGGATAGAGGATAGGATAGGATAGAGGATAGGATAGGATAGAGGATAGGATAGGATAGAGGATAGGATAGGATAGAGGATAGGACAGAATAGAGGATAGAGGATAGAGGATAGAGGATAGAGGATAGAGGATAGAGGATAGAGGATAGAGGATAGAGGATAGAGGATATGATAGGATAGAGGATAGGATAGGATAGAGGATAGGATAGAGGATAGGATAGAGGATAGGATAGGATAGAGGAGAGGATAGAGGATAGGATAGGATAGAGGATAGGATAGGATAGACGATAGGATAGGATAGAGGATAGGATAGGATAGAGGATAGGATAGAGTATAGGATAGAGGATAGGATAAAGGATAGGATAGAGGATAGGATAGAGGATAGGATAGGATAGAGGATAGGATAGGATAGAGGATAGGATAGGATAGAGGATAGGATAGGATAGAGGATAGGATAGGATAGAGGATAGGATAGGATAGAGGATAGAGGATAGAGGATAGAGGATAGAGGATAGAGGATAGAGGATAGAGGATAGAGGATAGAGGATAGAGGATAGAGGATAGAGGATAGAGGATATGATAGGATAGAGGATAGGATAGGATAGAGGATAGGATAGAGGATAGGATAGGATAGGGGATAGGATAGGATAGAGGATAGTATGGGATAGAGGATATGATAGGATAGAGGATAGGATAGGATAGAGGATTGGATAGGATAGAGGAAAGGATAGGATAGAGGATAGGATAGGATAGAGGATAGGACAGGATACAGGATAGGATAGGATAGAGGATCGGATAGGATATAGGATAGGATTGGATAGAGGAGAGGATAGGATAGAGGATAGGATAGAGGATAGGATAGAGGATAGGATAGGATAGACGATAGGATAGGATAGAGGATAGGATAGGATAGAGGAAAGGATAGGATATAGGATAGGATTGGATAGAGGATAGGACAGGATACAGGGTAGGATAGGATAGAGGATAGGATAGGATAGAGGATAGGATAGGATAGAGGAGAGGATAGAGGATAGGATAGGATAGGGGATAGGATAGGATAGAGGATAGGATAGGATAGAGGATCGGATATAGGATAGGATAGGATAGAGGATAGGATAGGATAGAGGATAGGATAGGATAGAGGATAGGATAGGATAGAGGATAGGATAGGATAGAGGATAGGATAGGATAGAGGATAGGATAGGATAGAGGATAGGATAGGATAGAGGATAGGACAGAATAGAGGATAGAGGATAGAGGATAGAGGATAGAGGATAGAGGATAGAGGATAGAGGATAGAGGATAGAGGATAGAGGATAGAGGATATGATAGGATAGAGGATAGGATAGGATAGAGGATAGGATAGAGGATAGGATAGAGGATAGGATAGGATAGGGGATAGGATAGGATAGAGGATAGTATAGGATAGAGGATAGGATAGGATAGGGGATAGGATAGGATAGAGGATAGGATACGATAGAGGATAGGATACGATAGAGGATAGGATAGGATAGAGGATAGGATAGGATAGAGGATTGGATAGGATATAGGATAGGATAGGATAGAGGATAGGATAGGATAGAGGATAGGATAGGATAGAGGATCGGATAGGATAGGGGATAGGATAGGATAGAGGATAGGATACGATAGAGGATAGGATACGATAGAGGATAGGATAGGATAGAGGATAGGATAGGATAGAGGATTGGATAGGATAGAGGAAAGGATAGGATATAGGATAGGATTGGATAGAGGAGAGGATAGGATAGAGGATAGGATAGGATAGAGGATACGACAGGATGGAGGATGCGATAGAGGATTGGATATGATAGACGATAGGATAGAGGATAGAATAGGATAGATGATATTATAGGATAGAGGATAGGATATGATAGAGTAAACGATATTATAGAGGATAGGATAGAGGATAGGACAGGATACAGGATAGAATAGGATAGAGGATCGGATAGAGGATAGGATAGGATAGAGGGTAGTATAGGATAGAGGAAAGGATAGATGATAGGATAGGATAGGGGATAGGATAGGATAGAGGATAGGATAGGATAGAGGATAGGATAGGATAGAGGATATAATAGGATTGAGGAAAGGATAGGATAGAGGATAGGATAGGATAGAGGATAGGATAGGATAGAGGATAGGATAGGATAGAGGATAGGATAGGATAGAGGATAGGATAGGATAGAGGATAGGATAGGATAGAGGATAGGATAGGATAGAGGATAGGATAGAGGATAGGATAGAGGATAGGATAGAGGATAGGATAGGATAGAGGATAGGATAGGATAGACGATAGGATAGGATAGAGGATAGGATAGGATATAGGATAGGATACGATAGAGGATACGATAGGAAAGAGGGTAGGATAGCATAGAGGATAGGATAGGATAGAGGATAGGATAGGATAGAGGATACGATAGGATAGAGGATAGGATAGGATAGAGGATAGGATAGGATAGAGGATAGGATAGGATAGACGATAGGATAGGATAGAGGATAGGATAGGATAGAGGATAGGATAGAGGATAGGATAGAGGATAGGATAGGATAGAGGATAGGATAGAGGATAGGATAGGATAGACGATAGGATAGGATAGAGGATAGGATAGGATAGAGGAAAGGATAGGATATAGGATAGTATTGGATAGAGGATAGGACAGGATACAGGGTAGGATAGGATAGAGGATAGGATAGGATAGAGGATAGGATAGGATAGAGGAGAGGATAGAGGATAGGATAGCATAGAGGATAGGATAGGATAGAGGATAGGATAGGATAGAGGATACGATAGGATAGAGGATAGGATAGGATAGAGGATAAGATAGGATAGACGATAGGATAGGATAGACGATAGGATAGGATAGAGGATAGGATAGGATAGAGGATAGGATAGAGGATAGGATAGAGGATAGGATAGAGGATAGGATAGAGGATAGGATAGAGGATAGGATAGGATAGAGGATACGATAGAGGATAGGATAGGATAGACGATAGGATAGGATAGAGGATAGGATAGGATAGACGATAGGATAGGATAGAGGATAGGATAGGATAGAGGATAGGATAGGATAGAGGATAGGATAGGATAGAGGATACGATAGGATAGAGGATAGGATAGGATAGAGGATACGATAGGATGGAGGATGCGATAGAGGATTGGATATGATAGACGATAGGATAGAGGATAGAATAGGATAGATGATATTATAGGATAGAGGATAGGATACGATAGAGTAAACGATATTATAGGGGATAGGATAGAGGATAGGACAGGATACAGGATAGAATAGGATAGAGGATCGGATAGAGGATAGGATAGGATAGAGGGTAGTATAGGATAGAGGAAAGGATAGAGGATAGGATAGGATAGGGGATAGGATAGGATAGAGGATAGGATAGGATAGAGGATATAATAGGATTGAGGAAAGGATAGGATAGAGGATAGGATAGGATAGAGGATAGGATAGGATAGAGGATAGGATAGGATAGAGGATAGGATAGGATAGAGGATAGGATAGGATAGAGGATAGGATAGGATAGAGGATAGGATAGGACAGAGGATAGGATAGAGGATAGGATAGAGGATAGGATAGGATAGAGGATAGGATAGGATAGACGATAGGATAGGATAGAGGATAGGATAGGATATAGGATAGGATACGATAGAGGATACGATAGGAAAGAGGGTAGGATAGCATAGAGGATAGGATAGGATAGAGGATAGGATAGGATAGAGGATACGATAGGATAGAGGATAGGATAGGATAGAGGATAGGATAGGATAGAGGATAGGATAGGATAGACGATAGGATAGGATAGAGGATAGGATAGGATAGAGGATCGGATATAGGATAGGATAGGATAGAGGATAGGATAGGATAGAGGATAGGATAGGATAGAGGATAGGATAGGATAGAGGATAGGATAGGATAGAGGATAGGATAGGATAGAGGATAGGATAGGATAGAGGATAGGATAGGATAGAGGATAGGATAGGATAGAGGATAGGACAGAATAGAGGATAGAGGATAGAGGATAGAGGATAGAGGATAGAGGATAGAGGATAGAGGATAGAGGATAGAGGATAGAGGATATGATAGGATAGAGGATAGGATAGGATAGAGGATAGGATAGAGGATAGGATAGAGGATAGGATAGGATAGGGGATAGGATAGGATAGAGGATAGTATAGGATAGAGGATAGGATAGGATAGGGGATAGGATAGGATAGAGGATAGGATACGATAGAGGATAGGATACGATAGAGGATAGGATAGGATAGAGGATAGGATAGGATAGAGGATTGGATAGGATATAGGATAGGATAGGATAGAGGATAGGATAGGATAGAGGATAGGATAGGGTAGAGGATCGGATAGGATAGGGGATAGGATAGGATAGAGGATAGGATACGATAGAGGATAGGATACGATAGAGGATAGGATAGGATAGAGGATAGGATAGGATAGAGGATTGGATAGGATAGAGGAAAGGATAGGATATAGGATAGGATTGGATAGAGGAGAGGATAGGATAGAGGATAGGATAGGATAGAGGATACGATAGGATGGAGGATGCGATAGAGGATTGGATATGATAGACGATAGGATAGAGGATAGAATAGGATAGATGATATTATAGGATAGAGGATAGGATATGATAGAGTAAACGATATTATAGAGGATAGGATAGAGGATAGGACAGGATACAGGATAGAATAGGATAGAGGATCGGATAGAGGATAGGATAGGAGAGAGGGTAGTATAGGATAGAGGAAAGGATAGAGGATAGGATAGGATAGGGGATAGGATAGGATAGAGGATAGGATAGGATAGAGGATAGGATAGGATAGAGGATATAATAGGATTGAGGAAAGGATAGGATAGAGGATAGGATAGGATAGAGGATAGGATAGGATAGAGGATAGGATAGGATAGAGGATAGGATAGGATAGAGGATAGGATAGGATAGAGGATAGGATAGGATAGAGGATAGGATAGAGGATAGGATAGAGGATAGGATAGAGGATAGGATAGGATAGAGGATAGGATAGGATAGACGATAGGATAGGATAGAGGATAGGATAGAGGATAGGATAGAGGATAGGATAGGATAGAGGATAGGATAGGATAGACGATAGGATAGGATAGAGGATAGGATAGGATAGAGGATAGGATAGGATAGAGGATACGATAGGATAGAGGATAGGATAGGATAGAGGATAGGATAGGATAGAGGATAGGATAGGATAGACGATAGGATAGGATAGAGGATAGGATAGGATAGAGGATAGGATAGAGGATAGGATAGAGGATAGGATAGGATAGAGGATAGGATAGAGGATAGGATAGGATAGACGATAGGATAGGATAGAGGATAGGATAGGATAGAGGAAAGGATAGGATATAGGATAGTATTGGATAGAGGATAGGACAGGATACAGGGTAGGATAGGATAGAGGATAGGATAGGATAGAGGATAGGATAGGATAGAGGAGAGGATAGAGGATAGGATAGCATAGAGGATAGGATAGGATAGAGGATAGGATAGGATAGAGGATACGATAGGATAGAGGATAGGATAGGATAGAGGATAAGATAGGATAGAGGATAGGATAGGATAGACGATAGGATAGGATAGAGGATAGGATAGGATAGAGGATAGGATAGAGGATAGGATAGAGGATAGGATAGAGGATAGGATAGAGGATAGGATAGAGGATAGGATAGGATAGAGGATAGGATAGAGGATAGGATAGGATAGACGATAGGATAGGATAGAGGATAGGATAGGATAGACGATAGGATAGGATAGAGGATAGGATAGGATAGAGGATAGGATAGGATAGAGGATAGGATAGGATAGAGGATACGATAGGATAGAGGATAGGATAGGATAGAGGATACGATAGGATGGAGGATGCGATAGAGGATTGGATATGATAGACGATAGGATAGAGGATAGAATAGGATAGATGATATTATAGGATAGAGGATAGGATACGATAGAGTAAACGATATTATAGGGGATAGGATAGAGGATAGGACAGGATACAGGATAGAATAGGATAGAGGATCGGATAGAGGATAGGATAGGATAGAGGGTAGTATAGGATAGAGGAAAGGATAGAGGATAGGATAGGATAGGGGATAGGATAGGATAGAGGATAGGATAGGATAGAGGATAGGATAGGATAGAGGATATAATAGGATTGAGGAAAGGATAGGATAGAGGATAGGATAGGATAGAGGATAGGATAGGATAGAGGATAGGATAGGATAGAGGATAGGATAGGATAGAGGATAGGATAGGATAGAGGATAGGATAGGACAGAGGATAGGATAGAGGATAGGATAGAGGATAGGATAGAGGATAGGATAGGATAGAGGATAGGATAGGATAGACGATAGGATAGGATAGAGGATAGGATAGGATATAGGATAGGATACGATAGAGGATACGATAGGAAAGAGGGTAGGATAGCATAGAGGATAGGATAGGATAGAGGATAGGATAGGATAGAGGATACGATAGGATAGAGGATAGGATAGGATAGAGGATAGGATAGGATAGAGGATAGGATAGGATAGACGATAGGATAGGATAGAGGATAGGATGGGGACCGAGGGGATATGGGCTTAGTAGTGGTGACTCGGATCCACTACTAGGTATGCCACAGTGGTGGCGGTCATATCCCTAAAATCCTCTACGCTCCACCTCCTCGTGGTGGTCCCTGGGAACACACATAGTTGTGTGTTGCTAACGGAGCGAGGGGTATTCCGCGGAAAGTAGTCCCAATGATGTATGAGGCGATGCCGGCGGGATCTTCGGATCCTGGCAGGGCCTCCCTTGCCGGTAAGGCTCACACGGAGGGATAAAAAACCGCGGAATGGGTCCTGCGATAACGACCGGGGAGGTCGCCGCAGGGCCCTTGCCGTAAACCGGTGGTCATGTTTTACCGGAACGGTGGTCTTGCCTTAATCGGCCGGGCCGCGAGGATGATAACCTCTATAAAAATCCCTAATGCCCTAAGCTTAGGTGCGCGGTGAGAGGGTACGCCCTGGCTACAGGGCGCGGCTGGTGGGGTACATCAGCCACTAGCGCACCATCTCTGGATACCTGGCGAACTCCAGTTGAAATTAGCCTTACCCGGGCAAGGAGGCTCTGCCCGGGCGGACGTGTTTTTTCCTGCCAATCTCGTGGGACCAGATATGGAATCGTATAATAAAAACCTTGATGTTGTGGGGGAGGCTGCCGATACGGCAGCAGCTGCGGCGGGGGAAGAGACGGCAGCGGTCACTGACGGGGAGGGGATGGCAACGATTACTGCCGGGGAGGACGCGGTCGTGGTCATCGCGGACGAGGACTCGGATGGGGATGAAACAATCATCTCCATCTCGAGCTCCGTCGGCTCGATCGTGACGCGCGGGGGCGCGGAGAAGCGGGGCGCGACATCTGGGGTCTCTGACCCCAAGCGTGCCCGGTTAGAGGGGGGGCAGCACACCCGCGGCGGGTCGGTGTCGCGGACGGACCCCGGGGAGGGCTCGTCGGGGACGCCCACCATGGATCTGGCCCTCGGCGGCCGCGCCGAGAGGAGTCAGACGAGGAGGGTGGATGACCTCATCGAGCTGGGTGGGAGGATGCCGACAGCGCAGCTAGTAGGGGAGGTGGAGGAGGCGATGTTGAGGGTGGAGAGAGTCTCCACCGTCTCAAAGGGCCTCAAGGGGGACCTGGCTAAAGACTTGCGGGATTGTTCTGCAGTCGCCAGGGCCCACTGCACCACCTTGATGCAGCGGTGCTTTACCGGGATGGCGTGGCAGGGTAGCCAGGAGGTGGCCCGCCTCCGCGAGCAGAACGCGGCCCTCGCGAAGGAGGCGGGTGACCTCCGGGCGAGGCTCCGGTCAATGGAGGCCGGGCGGCGGGCGAACACCGACAGCGGTCGCCGGGCGGGACATGCGCCAATAGGGGAAGCGCCCCCCGCCTCCTCGACAGCGGGGGTCCGTACGCGGGGGATGGAGGCGATGGGACCGTCGGGGGAGGGAGCGGGAGTTTTGGACTCCGAAGCCCTGCTTCTCCGGGTCGGCGCGCTGATAACGGCCAGGAACCGGGAGCTAGAGGCCCGGATGGAGGAGCGGTTCCGGACGATTCTGGCCGGGTTGGCCCCGGCCCTCCGGGCGGAGGGTAAATCGGCGCGCGAGGCGACGCCGGTGGCTTCTCTGCCGGCGACGTCTGTCACCAAGGGGACTGGACCGGTGGTCGTGTCCAACGTGAGGGTGGTGCCCCCCGTTATCATTCCGCCACCGGTCGTCCCGGCCTCGTGGATGGAGGTGACGAGCAAGGCGGCGAAGAGGGCCAAGAAGAAGATGGCCGCGGAGGAGGCTGCGGCGAGAGCAGCCGCGGCCGAGGCAGCTGCCGCCGCTTCACGGCTGCAGGCTGCGAGGGAGCCGAGGGCGGCGGGCGGCGCACGAGTGCAGGGCGGCGCGAGCGCGGCGAAGCCCGCCGCCGGGAGGGACGGTGGCCTGGGACGCACCCCCAGAACGGCAGCAGTGGCCATCACCATCCCCGAGAGCTGCAAGCTCACTTATTCGGAGGTGATGGCCAGGGCAAAAGAGAGGGTGGACCTCAAGGCTATCGGGATCGAGTCGGGGGTGCTTCCCAGGCGGTCGAAAACCGGCGGGATCCTCCTGGAGGTCAGGGGCACGGGGTGCCAGGAGAAGGCACGGGCCCTCTCCGGGAGGATCGCCGAGGCGCTTGGGGGGACCGGGGTTAAGGTCTCCCAGGCGGTCAAGCGCGGCGAGGTGCGCGTGGCGGGCCTGGACGACTCGGTGTCGCCCGGGGACGTAGCGGCGGCGCTGGCGGCGGCGGGGGAGTGTTCCGCGGCGGAGTTCCGGGTCGGCGAGATCCGCAGACCCGCCTCGGAGCAGGCGCTGGGCTCCTGTTGGGCCCAGGGCCCCCTCGCGGCCGTCAAGAAAGTGTTGGCGGGAGGCCGGCTGCTGGTCGGCTGGTCCTCGGCCCGCGTCGAGGCGCTGAGGGAGCGGCCCCTCCAATGCTTCCGTTGTTTGGAGACGGGGCACACGCGGGCGACATGCGAGAGCGCGGTCGACAGAGGCGCGATGTGCTACCGCTGCGGGGCGGCGGAGCACCGGGCTTCGGCCTGTAGGGCCGCCCCCAGGTGTCCGCTCTGCGCGGACCTGGGGAGACCATCGGGCCATAGATTCGGGGCCAAAGCGTGTGCCCCGGCTCCCAAGAGGGGCCGCGCGGCGACGAAAGAGAAGGGCGCGTCTGGGGCTGCATCCGCGCAGCGGCCGCAGACGGCGCCGGGGGCCCGGACCTCCCAGGGAGGGGACTCTGCAGAGCCCATGTTAGAGTAGGTACTTTTAATCCTACTCCGGTTCTGCAGGCGAACCTCAACCACTCGCGCGCGGCACAGGACCTGTTTGTCCAAGCCGTGCGCGAGTGGGGGGCTGGGCTGGCAGTTGCGGCGGAGCCGTACGCAATCCCCGAACACCCCTTCTGGGTGGGGGACGAGATCGGCTCCGTAGTAATAGTGGCGGGAAGCCGCCCCGGGTCCCCGTCGGTCTCCCTTCTGGAGCGGGGCGAGGGATTCGTGGCGGTGCAATGGGGGGACATCGCGGTTGTCGGGATCTACATCTCGCCGAGCTGTGGCCTCGATCAATTTCGGGGGTTCCTGGGCGGGCTGAACAGCTGCATCGCGCGGTGCAGCGCCCGCCCGGTTCTCGTTTTGGGAGACTTCAATGCCCACGCGGTATCGTGGGGGAGTCCCAGGACGACCACTAGGGGTAGCGAGGTGTTAACCTGGGCGGCCGGCCTGGATCTCCGGTTGATTAACCGGGGATCCACGCCGACGTGCGTGCGTCCGCAGGGGGTCTCGATTGTCGACCTGACATGGGGGACTCCCTCGGCCGTGCGCCGGGTGTCGGGATGGAGGGTGGCCGAGGAGATAGAGATTGCGTCAGACCATACGCCCATCGTCATGGACGTGTGGCCCACCCTCCACGCGCGGGATTCCCGGCCGGGCCGGGGGGACCGACGGCCGCGATGGGCCTTGAAGCGGCTGGACGCGGACGCGTTCGGGGCCGCGGTAGCCGCGGCGACATGGACGGGGCCGGCCCTGTCCGAGCTGGCGCCTGCGCAAGGGGCGAGGCGGCTGCGGGAGGTAATGACGGCGGTGTGCGACACCGCCATGCCCCGCAGCCGGTTCGCCCCCAGGAGGGCGGCGTACTGGTGGTCCGCCGGCATTGCGGAGCTCCGGCGTGCCTGCAATGCCGCGCGGCGTCGGTACGGCCGAGCGCGTAGGAGGCGCGACGACGAGGAGGTGACGGCGAGGCTCGGCGGGGAGTACCGAGCCGCGCTCGGGGTTCTCCGCAGGGCTATCGCGCGGGCCAAGGCCGACGCGTGGTCGGAGCTCGTCGGCACGGTGGACTCCGATCCATGGGGGCGCCCGTACAAGCTTGTCATGAACAAGCTGCGCGCGTGGGCGCCTCCGGTGACGGAGTCGATGGACCCCCACCTGCTCGAGGGAGTGGTGGCGTCCCTCTTCCCGCGAGAGGGGGGACAACTGCGCCGCTCCCATTGGGAACAGGAGCCTCTCTCCTGGTCCGCAGAGTGGGAGGTGTCGGCCGGCGAGCTGGGTGAGGCGATGGCCAGGGCGCGGCGGGTGGGCCGCAAGGCCCCGGGCCCGGACGGGGTGCCGGGCCGCGCGTTGGTCTTGGCCCTGGAGGGGGGACTCGCCGCCGAACTCCGGCAGCTGTATAACGGCTGTCTGAGGGAGGGGGTGTTCCCCACGGAGTGGAAGTCGGGCAGGTTGGTCCTCCTTCCGAAGGGGGGCAAGTCCCGGGACTCGCCCTCAGGGTACCGGCCAATTTGTCTGCTGGACGAGGCGGGGAAGTTGTTCGAGCGCGTACTCGTTGGACGCCTCGTCCGGCACCTGTCGGCGGGAGGGGTCCCCGATCTGAGCGGGGTTCAATTCGGCTTCCGGGAGGGTCTCTCCACCGTCGACGCTATTCGGCGGGTGAGGGCTCTCTCGGAGGCCTGTACGAGGGGGGGCGGTGTTGCGTTGGCGATATCCTTGGATATCGCTAACGCGTTCAACACCGTCCCCTGGGATCGGATAATGGAGGCCCTGGTCTTCCACCGGGTGCCTCTGTATCTCAGAAGGGTGATCGGGAGCTATCTCTCCGACAGGGGTATAGAGTATCCCGGCCGGTACGGGATGGTGCGCAGGGGCGTCGTGCGCGGGGTTCCGCAGGGCTCGGTGTTGGGCCCGTTGCTGTGGAATCTTGCGTACGATCGCGTCCTGCGGGAGGAGATGCCTCCCGGGGTCAGCCTGACGTGTTACGCCGACGACACGCTGGTATTGGCCACCGGGAGGTATGCGAAGGAGGCCATCTGCCTGGCGGAGCGCGGCGCGTGGCGCGCGGTGCGCGCGATCCGGTCGCTGGGCCTAGAGGTGTCCGTCGAGAAAACCAGGGCCATGTGGTTTCTCCGCTCGGCCCGGTTGGCGGCGCCTCCCCAGTGCTGGATCTGCGTGGGGGAGGGGATGGTCAGGGTCGGGTCCCAGATGCGGTACCTGGGACTCGAGCTTGACGGCCGGTGGCGTTTTGACCGCCACCTTGAGTCGCTGGCGCCCCGGGCGGAGAGGGCGACCGCTGCGCTCGGTCGCCTTCTCCCGAATCTCGGGGGACCCTGTGGACGGGTGCGTCGTCTGTTCGCGGTGGTGGTGCGAGTTTTGGTCCTGTACGGAGCCCCTGTATGGGCGCGCGATGTCTTGGCTAGGGGGCGCAGTGGCGGCACACGGTCGCTGCTGCGTCGCATCGAGCGCAGGCTGGCCATAGGCATCGTGCGGGGGTACCGCACCATTTCATACGCGACGGCGATGGTGATGTCGGGGCTGATCCCCCTCGAGCTGGAGGCCCGCGTGTTGGCGGATGTGCATACGCACTCCAGGGAACTCCGGCTCCGGGGGGTGGCCCCGGATCAGGCGCGGCTCATGGTGGATGAGCTCAGGCGACATGCTCGGCGGCACGCAGCCCGGGAGTGGCGCGATAGCCTTCCCGGGACGAGGGAGGGCGAGAGGCGGGCCGTTCGGGCCATCCTCCCGGTGTTCGATCAATGGAACAGGGGATGGATGGGGCATAGGGTCTCCTACCGTGTGACGCAGGTGATGAGCGGGCACGGGTGCTTCGGCGACTACCTGTGTCGCATCGGGAGGGAGACCGAGGAGGCGTGTCACCACTGCGGCGAGCCGCGGGACACGGCGCAACACACTCTGGAGGAGTGTCCGGCATGGGGGGGAGAGCGCCGTGCCCTGCGGCGCGCGGTGGGCCACGACCTCTCGCTCCCGGCTGTCGCCGCTGCGGCAGCCGGTGGCGAGGAGGCGTGGAGGGGGTTCGCTTCCTTCTGCGAGCGGGTTATGCTGCGGAAGGAGGCTGCGGAACGGGATCGGGAGCGTAATCACGATCCCGGCCGAAGGGGGGGGGAGGCGGCGCAGGGTACGCCCCGGGGGCGTACCCCCGTTGCGACGCCTCTGACGCGAGCGGGGACGCCCTTGATGATCTCGAGGCGGGGGATCGGATATCCCCTTACACTCGGTCACCAACGGCGTCCCCGGAGGCCGCCGGGCATCTCGAGCGGGGGCTCGGATGCTCATCGGGCGGCCTAACAGGGGGGAAGGCGCCACGTCGTCCGTTGCGTGGTGCCTTCGGATAGAGTAGGTACGGGAGGGGGCCGCGTCCCCCCCTGGGTGGTATGCTAAGGCGGGGGCACACCGGATTGACATGCGCGCGCAGAGCACGGGTGCCCCCAGGAGTCTAGGGACGGACGGGGAGGAGTTAGTGGGTATACTCGGCGTTGCACCAACCAGCCGAGGAGTCCCACATAACCCGGACCCCACCCCCCCCGGGGGGGTTCGGGTATCCGTAACGAGATTACCTCCTCGGAAAAAAAAAAAAAAAAAAAAAAAAAAATAGGATAGAGGATAGGATAGGATAGAGGATAGGATAGAGGATAGGATAGAGGATAGGATAGGATAGAGGATAGGATAGAGGATAGGATAGGATAGACGATAGGATAGGATAGAGGATAGGATAGGATAGAGGAAAGGATAGGATATAGGATAGTATTGGATAGAGGATAGGACAGGATACAGGGTAGGATAGGATAGAGGATAGGATAGGATAGAGGATAGGATAGGATAGAGGAGAGGATAGAGGATAGGATAGCATAGAGGATAGGATAGGATAGAGGATAGGATAGGATAGAGGATACGATAGGATAGAGGATAGGATAGGATAGAGGATAAGATAGGATAGAGGATAGGATAGGATAGACGATAGGATAGGATAGAGGATAGGATAGGATAGAGGATAGGATAGAGGATAGGATAGAGGATAGGATAGAGGATAGGATAGAGGATAGGATAGAGGATAGGATAGGATAGAGGATAGGATAGAGGATAGGATAGGATAGACGATAGGATAGGATAGAGGATAGGATAGGATAGACGATAGGATAGGATAGAGGATAGGATAGGATAGGATAGAGGATAGGATAGGATAGAGGATAGGATAGGATAGAGGATACGATAGGATAGAGGATAGGATAGGATAGAGGATAGGATAGGATAGAGGATAGGATAGGATAGACGATAGGATAGGATAGAGGATAGGATAGGATAGAGGATAGGATAGAGGATAGGATAGAGGATAGGATAGGATAGAGGATAGGATAGGATAGAGGATAGGATAGGATAGACGATAGGATAGGATAGAGGATAGGATAGGATAGAGGATAGGATAGAGGATAGGATAGAGGATAGGATAGAGGATAGGATAGAGGATAGGATAGAGGATAGGATAGGATAGAGGATAGGATAGAGGATAGGATAGGATAGACGATAGGATAGGATAGAGGATAGGATAGGATAGACGATAGGATAGGATAGAGGATAGGATAGGATAGAGGATAGGATAGGATAGAGGATAGGATAGAGGATAGGATAGAGGATAGGATAGAGGATAGGATAGATGATAGGATAGGATAGAGGATAGGATAGGATAGAGGATAGGATAGAGGATAGGATAGGATAGAGGATAGGATAGGATAGAGGATAGGATAGGATATAGGATAGGATACGATAGAGGATACGATAGGAAAGAGGGTAGGATAGCATAGAGGATAGGATAGGATAGAGGATAGGATAGGATAGAGGATACGATAAGATAGAGGATAGGATAGGATAGAGGATAGGATAGGATAGAGGATAGGATAGGATAGACGATAGGATAGGATAGAGGATAGGATAGGATAGAGGATAGGATAGAGGATAGGATAGAGGATAGGATAGAGGATAGGATAGAGGATAGGATAGAGGATAGGATAGGATAGAGGATAGGATAGAGGATAGGATAGGATAGACGATAGGATAGGATAGAGGATAGGATAGGATAGAGGAAAGGATAGGATATAGGATAGGATTGGATAGAGGATAGGACAGGATACAGGGTAGGATAGGATAGAGGATAGGATAGGATAGAGGAGAGGATAGAGGATAGGATAGGATAGAGGATAGGATAGGATAGACGATAGGATAGGATAGAGGATAGGATAGGATAGAGGATAGGATAGAGGATAGGATAGAGGATAGGATAGAGGATAGGATAGAGGATAGGATAGAGGATAGGATAGGATAGAGGATAGGATAGGATAGAGGATAGGATAGGATAGAGGATAGGATAGGATAGAGGATAGGATAGGATAGAGGATAGGATAGGATAGAGGATAGGATAGGATAGAGGATAGAGGATAGAGGATAGAGGATAGAGGATAGAGGATAGAGGATAGAGGATAGAGGATAGAGGATAGAGGATAGAGGATAGAGGATAGAGGATAGAGGATAGAGGATAGAGGATAGAGGATAGAGGATATGATAGGATAGAGGATAGGATAGGATAGAGGATAGGATAGAGGATAGGATAGGATAGGGGATAGGATAGGATAGAGGATAGTATAGGATAGAGGATATGATAGGATAGAGGATAGGATAGGATAGAGGATTGGATAGGATAGAGGAAAGGATAGGATAGAGGATAGGATAGGATAGAGGATAGGACAGGATACAGGATAGGATAGGGTAGAGGATCGGATAGGATATAGGATAGGATTGGATAGAGGAGAGGATAGGATAGAGGATAGGATAGAGGATAGGATAGAGGATAGGATAGGATAGACGATAGGATAGGATAGAGGATAGGATAGCATAGAGGAAAGGATAGGATATAGGATAGGATTGGATAGAGGATAGGACAGGATACAGGGTAGGATAGGATAGAGGATAGGATAGGATAGAGGATAGGATAGGATAGAGGAGAGGATAGAGGATAGGATAGGATAGGGGATAGGATAGGATAGAGGATAGGATAGGATAGAGGATACGATAGGATAGAGGATAGGATAGGATAGAGGATAGGATAGGATAGAGGATAGGATAGGATAGACGATAGGATAGGATAGAGGATAGGATAGGATAGAGGATAGGATAGAGGATAGGATAGAGGATAGGATAGGATAGAGGATAGGATAGGATAGAGGATAGGATAGGATAGACGATAGGATAGGATAGAGGATAGGATAGGATAGAGGATAGGATAGAGGATAGGATAGAGGATAGGATAGAGGATAGGATAGAGGATAGGATAGAGGATAGGATAGGATAGAGGATAGGATAGAGGATAGGATAGGATAGACGATAGGATAGGATAGAGGATAGGATAGGATAGAGGATAGGATAGAGGATAGGATAGAGGATAGGATAGGATAGAGGATAGGATAGAGGATAGGATAGGATAGACGATAGGATAGGATAGAGGATAGGATAGGATAGAGGATAAGATAGGATAGAGGATAGGATAGGATAGACGATAGGATAGGATAGAGGATAGGATAGGATAGAGGATAGGATAGAGGATAGGATAGAGGATAGGATAGAGGATAGGATAGAGGATAGGATAGAGGATAGGATAGGATAGAGGATAGGATAGAGGATAGGATAGGATAGACGATAGGATAGGATAGAGGATAGGATAGGATAGACGATAGGATAGGATAGAGGATAGGATAGGATAGGATAGAGGATAGGATAGGATAGAGGATAGGATAGGATAGAGGATACGATAGGATAGAGGATAGGATAGGATAGAGGATAGGATAGGATAGAGGATAGGATAGGATAGACGATAGGATAGGATAGAGGATAGGATAGGATAGAGGATAGGATAGAGGATAGGATAGAGGATAGGATAGGATAGAGGATAGGATAGGATAGAGGATAGGATAGGATAGACGATAGGATAGGATAGAGGATAGGATAGGATAGAGGATAGGATAGAGGATAGGATAGAGGATAGGATAGAGGATAGGATAGAGGATAGGATAGAGGATAGGATAGGATAGAGGATAGGATAGAGGATAGGATAGGATAGACGATAGGATAGGATAGAGGATAGGATAGGATAGACGATAGGATAGGATAGAGGATAGGATAGGATAGAGGATAGGATAGGATAGAGGATAGGATAGAGGATAGGATAGAGGATAGGATAGAGGATAGGATAGATGATAGGATAGGATAGAGGATAGGATAGGATAGAGGATAGGATAGAGGATAGGATAGGATAGAGGATAGGATAGGATAGAGGATAGGATAGGATAGAGGATAGGATAGGATAGACGATAGGATAGGATAGAGGATAGGATAGGATAGAGGATAGGATAGGATAGAGGATAGGATAGAGGATAGGATAGAGGATAGGATAGAGGATAGGATAGATGATAGGATAGGATAGAGGATAGGATAGGATAGAGGATAGGATAGGATAGAGGATAGGATAGGATAGAGGATAGGATAGGATATAGGATAGGATACGATAGAGGATACGATAGGAAAGAGGGTAGGATAGCATAGAGGATAGGATAGGATAGAGGATAGGATAGGATAGAGGATACGATAAGATAGAGGATAGGATAGGATAGAGGATAGGATAGGATAGAGGATAGGATAGGATAGACGATAGGATAGGATAGAGGATAGGATAGGATAGAGGAAAGGATAGGATATAGGATAGGATTGGATAGAGGATAGGACAGGATACAGGGTAGGATAGGATAGAGGATAGGATAGGATAGAGGAGAGGATAGAGGATAGGATAGGATAGAGGATAGGATAGGATAGACGATAGGATAGGATAGAGGATAGGATAGGATAGAGGATAGGATAGAGGATGGGATAGAGGATAGGATAGAGGATAGGATAGAGGATAGGATAGAGGATAGGATAGGATAGAGGATAGGATAGGATAGAGGATAGGATAGGATAGAGGATAGGATAGGATAGAGGATAGGATAGGATAGAGGATAGGATAGGATAGAGGATAGGATAGGATAGAGGATAGAGGATAGAGGATAGAGGATAGAGGATAGAGGATAGAGGATAGAGGATAGAGGATAGAGGATAGAGGATAGAGGATAGAGGATAGAGGATAGAGGATAGAGGATAGAGGATAGAGGATAGAGGATAGAGGATAGAGGATAGAGGATATGATAGGATAGAGGATAGGATAGGATAGAGGATAGGATAGAGGATAGGATAGGATAGGGGATAGGATAGGATAGAGGATAGTATAGGATAGAGGATATGATAGGATAGAGGATAGGATAGGATAGAGGATTGGATAGGATAGAGGAAAGGATAGGATAGAGGATAGGATAGGATAGAGGATAGGACAGGATACAGGATAGGATAGGGTAGAGGATCGGATAGGATATAGGATAGGATTGGATAGAGGAGAGGATAGGATAGAGGATAGGATAGAGGATAGGATAGAGGATAGGATAGGATAGACGATAGGATAGGATAGAGGATAGGATAGCATAGAGGAAAGGATAGGATATAGGATAGGATTGGATAGAGGATAGGACAGGATACAGGGTAGGATAGGATAGAGGATAGGATAGGATAGAGGATAGGATAGGATAGAGGAGAGGATAGAGGATAGGATAGGATAGGGGATAGGATAGGATAGAGGATAGGATAGGATAGAGGATACGATAGGATAGAGGATAGGATAGGATAGAGGATAGGATAGGATAGAGGATAGGATAGGATAGACGATAGGATAGGATAGAGGATAGGATAGGATAGAGGATAGGATAGAGGATAGGATAGAGGATAGGATAGGATAGAGGATAGGATAGGATAGAGGATAGGATAGGATAGACGATAGGATAGGATAGAGGATAGGATAGGATAGAGGATAGGATAGAGGATAGGATAGAGGATAGGATAGAGGATAGGATAGAGGATAGGATAGAGGATAGGATAGGATAGAGGATAGGATAGAGGATAGGATAGGATAGACGATAGGATAGGATAGAGGATAGGATAGGATAGAGGATAGGATAGAGGATAGGATAGAGGATAGGATAGGATAGAGGATAGGATAGAGGATAGGATAGGATAGACGATAGGATAGGATAGAGGATAGGATACGATAGAGGAAAGGATAGGATATAGGATAGTATTGGATAGAGGATAGGACAGGATACAGGGTAGGATAGGATAGAGGATAGGATAGGATAGAGGATAGGATAGGATAGAGGATAAGATAGGATAGAGGATAGGATAGGATAGACGATAGGATAGGATAGAGGATAGGATAGGATAGAGGATAGGATAGAGGATAGGATAGAGGATAGGATAGAGGATAGGATAGAGGATAGGATAGAGGATAGGATAGGATAGAGGATAGGATAGAGGATAGGATAGGATAGACGATAGGATAGGATAGAGGATAGGATAGGATAGACGATAGGATAGGATAGAGGATAGGATAGGATAGGATAGAGGATAGGATAGGATAGAGGATAGGATAGGATAGAGGATACGATAGGATAGAGGATAGGATAGGATAGAGGATAGGATAGGATAGAGGATAGGATAGGATAGACGATAGGATAGGATAGAGGATAGGATAGGATAGAGGATAGGATAGAGGATAGGATAGAGGATAGGATAGGATAGAGGATAGGATAGGATAGAGGATAGGATAGGATAGACGATAGGATAGGATAGAGGATAGGATAGGATAGAGGATAGGATAGAGGATAGGATAGAGGATAGGATAGAGGATAGGATAGAGGATAGGATAGAGGATAGGATAGGATAGAGGATAGGATAGAGGATAGGATAGGATAGACGATAGGATAGGATAGAGGATAGGATAGGATAGACGATAGGATAGGATAGAGGATAGGATAGGATAGAGGATAGGATAGGATAGAGGATAGGATAGAGGATAGGATAGAGGATAGGATAGAGGATAGGATAGATGATAGGATAGGATAGAGGATAGGATAGGATAGAGGATAGGATAGAGGATAGGATAGGATAGAGGATAGGATAGGATAGAGGATAGGATAGGATATAGGATAGGATACGATAGAGGATACGATAGGAAAGAGGGTAGGATAGCATAGAGGATAGGATAGGATAGAGGATAGGATAGGATAGAGGATACGATAAGATAGAGGATAGGATAGGATAGAGGATAGGATAGGATAGAGGATAGGATAGGATAGACGATAGGAGAGGATAGAGGATAGGATAGGATAGAGGATAGGATAGGATAGACGATAGGATAGGATAGAGGATAGGATAGGATAGAGGATAGGATAGAGGATAGGATAGAGGATAGGATAGAGGATAGGATAGAGGATAGGATAGAGGATAGGATAGGATAGAGGATAGGATAGGATAGAGGATAGGATAGGATAGAGGATAGGATAGGATAGAGGATAGGATAGGATAGAGGATAGGATAGGATAGAGGATAGGATAGGATAGAGGATAGAGGATAGAGGATAGAGGATAGAGGATAGAGGATAGAGGATAGAGGATAGAGGATAGAGGATAGAGGATAGAGGATAGAGGATAGAGGATAGAGGATAGAGGATAGAGGATAGAGGATAGAGGATATGATAGGATAGAGGATAGGATAGGATAGAGGATAGGATAGAGGATAGGATAGGATAGGGGATAGGATAGGATAGAGGATAGTATAGGATAGAGGATATGATAGGATAGAGGATAGGATAGGATAGAGGATTGGATAGGATAGAGGAAAGGATAGGATAGAGGATAGGATAGGATAGAGGATAGGACAGGATACAGGATAGGATAGGGTAGAGGATCGGATAGGATATAGGATAGGATTGGATAGAGGAGAGGATAGGATAGAGGATAGGATAGAGGATAGGATAGAGGATAGGATAGGATAGACGATAGGATAGGATAGAGGATAGGATAGCATAGAGGAAAGGATAGGATATAGGATAGGATTGGATAGAGGATAGGACAGGATACAGGGTAGGATAGGATAGAGGATAGGATAGGATAGAGGATAGGATAGGATAGAGGAGAGGATAGAGGATAGGATAGGATAGGGGATAGGATAGGATAGAGGATAGGATAGGATAGAGGATACGATAGGATAGAGGATAGGATAGGATAGAGGATAGGATAGGATAGAGGATAGGATAGGATAGACGATAGGATAGGATAGAGGATAGGATAGGATAGAGGATAGGATAGAGGATAGGATAGAGGATAGGATAGGATAGAGGATAGGATAGGATAGAGGATAGGATAGGATAGACGATAGGATAGGATAGAGGATAGGATAGGATAGAGGATAGGATAGAGGATAGGATAGAGGATAGGATAGAGGATAGGATAGAGGATAGGATAGAGGATAGGATAGGATAGAGGATAGGATAGAGGATAGGATAGGATAGACGATAGGATAGGATAGAGGATAGGATAGGATAGAGGATAGGATAGAGGATAGGATAGAGGATAGGATAGGATAGAGGATAGGATAGAGGATAGGATAGGATAGACGATAGGATAGGATAGAGGATAGGATAGGATAGAGGATAAGATAGGATAGAGGATAGGATAGGATAGACGATAGGATAGGATAGAGGATAGGATAGGATAGAGGATAGGATAGAGGATAGGATAGAGGATAGGATAGAGGATAGGATAGAGGATAGGATAGAGGATAGGATAGGATAGAGGATAGGATAGAGGATAGGATAGGATAGACGATAGGATAGGATAGAGGATAGGATAGGATAGACGATAGGATAGGATAGAGGATAGGATAGGATAGGATAGAGGATAGGATAGGATAGAGGATAGGATAGGATAGAGGATACGATAGGATAGAGGATAGGATAGGATAGAGGATAGGATAGGATAGAGGATAGGATAGGATAGACGATAGGATAGGATAGAGGATAGGATAGGATAGAGGATAGGATAGAGGATAGGATAGAGGATAGGATAGGATAGAGGATAGGATAGGATAGAGGATAGGATAGGATAGACGATAGGATAGGATAGAGGATAGGATAGGATAGAGGATAGGATAGAGGATAGGATAGAGGATAGGATAGAGGATAGGATAGAGGATAGGATAGAGGATAGGATAGGATAGAGGATAGGATAGAGGATAGGATAGGATAGACGATAGGATAGGATAGAGGATAGGATAGGATAGACGATAGGATAGGATAGAGGATAGGATAGGATAGAGGATAGGATAGGATAGAGGATAGGATAGAGGATAGGATAGAGGATAGGATAGAGGATAGGATAGATGATAGGATAGGATAGAGGATAGGATAGGATAGAGGATAGGATAGAGGATAGGATAGGATAGAGGATAGGATAGGATAGAGGATAGGATAGGATAGAGGATAGGATAGGATAGACGATAGGATAGGATAGAGGATAGGATAGGATAGAGGATAGGATAGGATAGAGGATAGGATAGAGGATAGGATAGAGGATAGGATAGAGGATAGGATAGATGATAGGATAGGATAGAGGATAGGATAGGATAGAGGATAGGATAGGATAGAGGATAGGATAGGATAGAGGATAGGATAGGATATAGGATAGGATACGATAGAGGATACGATAGGAAAGAGGGTAGGATAGCATAGAGGATAGGATAGGATAGAGGATAGGATAGGATAGAGGATACGATAAGATAGAGGATAGGATAGGATAGAGGATAGGATAGGATAGAGGATAGGATAGGATAGACGATAGGATAGGATAGAGGATAGGATAGGATAGAGGAAAGGATAGGATATAGGATAGGATTGGATAGAGGATAGGACAGGATACAGGGTAGGATAGGATAGAGGATAGGATAGGATAGAGGAGAGGATAGAGGATAGGATAGGATAGAGGATAGGATAGGATAGACGATAGGATAGGATAGAGGATAGGATAGGATAGAGGATAGGATAGAGGATGGGATAGAGGATAGGATAGAGGATAGGATAGAGGATAGGATAGAGGATAGGATAGGATAGAGGATAGGATAGGATAGAGGATAGGATAGGATAGAGGATAGGATAGGATAGAGGATAGGATAGGATAGAGGATAGGATAGGATAGAGGATAGGATAGGATAGAGGATAGAGGATAGAGGATAGAGGATAGAGGATAGAGGATAGAGGATAGAGGATAGAGGATAGAGGATAGAGGATAGAGGATAGAGGATAGAGGATAGAGGATAGAGGATAGAGGATAGAGGATAGAGGATAGAGGATAGAGGATAGAGGATATGATAGGATAGAGGATAGGATAGGATAGAGGATAGGATAGAGGATAGGATAGGATAGGGGATAGGATAGGATAGAGGATAGTATAGGATAGAGGATATGATAGGATAGAGGATAGGATAGGATAGAGGATTGGATAGGATAGAGGAAAGGATAGGATAGAGGATAGGATAGGATAGAGGATAGGACAGGATACAGGATAGGATAGGGTAGAGGATCGGATAGGATATAGGATAGGATTGGATAGAGGAGAGGATAGGATAGAGGATAGGATAGAGGATAGGATAGAGGATAGGATAGGATAGACGATAGGATAGGATAGAGGATAGGATAGCATAGAGGAAAGGATAGGATATAGGATAGGATTGGATAGAGGATAGGACAGGATACAGGGTAGGATAGGATAGAGGATAGGATAGGATAGAGGATAGGATAGGATAGAGGAGAGGATAGAGGATAGGATAGGATAGGGGATAGGATAGGATAGAGGATAGGATAGGATAGAGGATACGATAGGATAGAGGATAGGATAGGATAGAGGATAGGATAGGATAGAGGATAGGATAGGATAGACGATAGGATAGGATAGAGGATAGGATAGGATAGAGGATAGGATAGAGGATAGGATAGAGGATAGGATAGGATAGAGGATAGGATAGGATAGAGGATAGGATAGGATAGACGATAGGATAGGATAGAGGATAGGATAGGATAGAGGATAGGATAGAGGATAGGATAGAGGATAGGATAGAGGATAGGATAGAGGATAGGATAGAGGATAGGATAGGATAGAGGATAGGATAGAGGATAGGATAGGATAGACGATAGGATAGGATAGAGGATAGGATAGGATAGAGGATAGGATAGAGGATAGGATAGAGGATAGGATAGGATAGAGGATAGGATAGAGGATAGGATAGGATAGACGATAGGATAGGATAGAGGATAGGATACGATAGAGGAAAGGATAGGATATAGGATAGTATTGGATAGAGGATAGGACAGGATACAGGGTAGGATAGGATAGAGGATAGGATAGGATAGAGGATAGGATAGGATAGAGGATAAGATAGGATAGAGGATAGGATAGGATAGACGATAGGATAGGATAGAGGATAGGATAGGATAGAGGATAGGATAGAGGATAGGATAGAGGATAGGATAGAGGATAGGATAGAGGATAGGATAGAGGATAGGATAGGATAGAGGATAGGATAGAGGATAGGATAGGATAGACGATAGGATAGGATAGAGGATAGGATAGGATAGACGATAGGATAGGATAGAGGATAGGATAGGATAGGATAGAGGATAGGATAGGATAGAGGATAGGATAGGATAGAGGATACGATAGGATAGAGGATAGGATAGGATAGAGGATAGGATAGGATAGAGGATAGGATAGGATAGACGATAGGATAGGATAGAGGATAGGATAGGATAGAGGATAGGATAGAGGATAGGATAGAGGATAGGATAGGATAGAGGATAGGATAGGATAGAGGATAGGATAGGATAGACGATAGGATAGGATAGAGGATAGGATAGGATAGAGGATAGGATAGAGGATAGGATAGAGGATAGGATAGAGGATAGGATAGAGGATAGGATAGAGGATAGGATAGGATAGAGGATAGGATAGAGGATAGGATAGGATAGACGATAGGATAGGATAGAGGATAGGATAGGATAGACGATAGGATAGGATAGAGGATAGGATAGGATAGAGGATAGGATAGGATAGAGGATAGGATAGAGGATAGGATAGAGGATAGGATAGAGGATAGGATAGATGATAGGATAGGATAGAGGATAGGATAGGATAGAGGATAGGATAGAGGATAGGATAGGATAGAGGATAGGATAGGATAGAGGATAGGATAGGATATAGGATAGGATACGATAGAGGATACGATAGGAAAGAGGGTAGGATAGCATAGAGGATAGGATAGGATAGAGGATAGGATAGGATAGAGGATACGATAAGATAGAGGATAGGATAGGATAGAGGATAGGATAGGATAGAGGATAGGATAGGATAGACGATAGGATAGGATAGAGGATAGGATAGGATAGAGGATAGGATAGAGGATAGGATAGAGGATAGGATAGAGGATAGGATAGAGGATAGGATAGAGGATAGGATAGGATAGAGGATAGGATAGAGGATAGGATAGGATAGAGGATAGGATAGAGGATAGGATAGAGGATAGGATAGAGGATAGGATAGATGATAGGATAGGATAGAGGATAGGATAGGATAGAGGATAGGATAGAGGATAGGATAGGATAGAGGATAGGATAGGATAGAGGATAGGATAGGATATAGGATAGGATACGATAGAGGATACGATAGGAAAGAGGGTAGGATAGCATAGAGGATAGGATAGGATAGAGGATAGGATAGGATAGAGGATACGATAAGATAGAGGATAGGATAGGATAGAGGATAGGATAGGATAGAGGATAGGATAGGATAGACGATAGGATAGGATAGAGGATAGGATAGGATAGAGGATAGAGGATAGAGGATAGAGGATAGAGGATAGAGGATAGAGGATAGAGGATAGAGGATAGAGGATAGAGGATAGAGGATAGAGGATAGAGGATAGAGGATAGAGGATAGAGGATAGAGGATAGAGGATATGATAGGATAGAGGATAGGATAGGATAGAGGATAGGATAGAGGATAGGATAGAGGATAGGATAGGATAGGGGATAGGATAGGATAGAGGATAGTATAGGATAGAGGATATGATAGGATAGAGGATAGGATAGGATAGAGGATTGGATAGGATAGAGGAAAGGATAGGATAGAGGATAGGATAGGATAGAGGATAGGACAGGATACAGGATAGGATAGGGTAGAGGATCGGATAGGATATAGGATAGGATTGGATAGAGGAGAGGATAGGATAGAGGATAGGATAGAGGATAGGATAGAGGATAGGATAGGATAGACGATAGGATAGGATAGAGGATAGGATAGCATAGAGGAAAGGATAGGATATAGGATAGGATTGGATAGAGGATAGGACAGGATACAGGGTAGGATAGGATAGAGGATAGGATAGGATAGAGGATAGGATAGGATAGAGGAGAGGATAGGATAGAGGATAGGATAGGATAGAGGATAGGATAGGATAGGATAGAGGATAGGACAGAATAGAGGATAGAGGATAGAGGATAGAGGATAGAGGATAGAGGATAGAGGATAGAGGATAGAGGATAGAGGATATGATAGGATAGAGGATAGGATAGGATAGAGGATAGGATAGAGGATAGGATAGAGGATAGGATAGAGGATAGGATAGAGGATAGGATAGGATAGGATAGAGGATAGTATAGGATAGAGGATAGGATAGGATAGGGGATAGGATACGATAGAGGATAGGATACGATAGAGGATAGGATAGGATAGAGGATAGGATAGGATAGAGGATTGGATAGGATATAGGATAGGATAGGATAGAGGATAGGATAGGATAGAGGATAGGATAGGATAGAGGATAGGATAGGATAGAGGATCGGATAGGATAGGGGATAGGATAGGATAGAGGATAGGATACGATAGAGGATAGGATACGATAGAGGATAGGATAGGATAGAGGATAGGATAGGATAGAGGATAGGATAGGATAGAGGATTGGATAGGATAGAGGAAAGGATAGGATATAGGATAGGATTGGATAGAGGAGAGGATAGGATAGAGGATAGGATAGGATAGAGGATACGATAGGATGGAGGATGCGATAGAGGATTGTATATGATAGACGATAGGATAGAGGATAGAATAGGATAGATGATATTATAGGATAGAGGATAGGATATGATAGAGTAAACGATATTATAGAGGATAGGATAGAGGATAGGACAGGATACAGGATAGAATAGGATAGAGGATCGGATAGAGGATAGGATAGGATAGAGGGTAGTATAGGATAGAGGAAAGGATAGAGGATAGGATAGGATAGGGGATAGGATAGGATAGAGGATAGGATAGGATAGAGGATAGGATAGGATAGAGGATATAATAGGATTGAGGAAAGGATAGGATAGAGGATAGGATAGGATAGAGGATAGGATAGGATAGAGGATAGGATACGATAGAGGATACGATAGGATAGAGGATAGGATAGGATAGAGGATAGGATAGGATAGAGGATAGGATAGGATAGACGATAGGATAGGATAGAGGATAGGATAGGATAGAGGATAGGATAGAGGATAGGATAGGATAGGGGATAGGATAGGATAGAGGATAGTATAGGATAGAGGATAGGATAGGATAGGGGATAGGATAGGATAGAGGATAGGATACGATAGAGGATAGGATACGATAGAGGATACGATAGGAAAGAGGGTAGGATAGCATAGAGGATAGGATAGGATAGAGGATAGGATAGGATAGAGGATACGATAAGATAGAGGATAGGATAGGATAGAGGATAGGATAGGATAGAGGATAGGATAGGATAGACGATAGGATAGGATAGAGGATAGGATAGGATAGAGGATAGGATAGAGGATAGGATAGAGGATAGGATAGGATAGAGGATAGGATAGGATAGAGGATAGGATAGGATAGACGATAGGATAGGATAGAGGATAGGATAGGATAGAGGATAGGATAGGATAGAGGATAGGATAGAGGATAGGATAGAGGATAGGATAGAGGATAGGATAGATGATAGGATAGGATAGAGGATAGGATAGGATAGAGGATAGGATAGGATAGAGGATAGGATAGGATAGAGGATAGGATAGGATATAGGATAGGATACGATAGAGGATACGATAGGAAAGAGGGTAGGATAGCATAGAGGATAGGATAGGATAGAGGATAGGATAGGATAGAGGATACGATAAGATAGAGGATAGGATAGGATAGAGGATAGGATAGGATAGAGGATAGGATAGGATAGACGATAGGATAGGATAGAGGATAGGATAGGATAGAGGATAGGATAGAGGATAGGATAGAGGATAGGATAGAGGATAGGATAGAGGATAGGATAGGATAGAGGATAGGATAGAGGATAGGATAGGATAGACGATAGGATAGGATAGAGGATAGGATAGGATAGAGGAAAGGATAGGATATAGGATAGGATTGGATAGAGGATAGGACAGGATACAGGGTAGGATAGGATAGAGGATAGGATAGGATAGAGGAGAGGATAGAGGATAGGATAGGATAGAGGATAGGATAGGATAGACGATAGGATAGGATAGAGGATAGGATAGGATAGAGGATAGGATAGAGGATAGGATAGAGGATAGGATAGAGGATAGGATAGAGGATAGGATAGGATAGAGGATAGGATAGGATAGAGGATAGGATAGGACAGAGGATAGGATAGGATAGAGGATAGGATAGGATAGAGGATAGGATAGGATAGAGGATAGAGGATAGAGGATAGAGGATAGAGGATAGAGGATAGAGGATAGAGGATAGAGGATAGAGGATAGAGGATAGAGGATAGAGGATATGATAGGATAGATGATAGGATAGGATAGAGGATAGGATAGAGGATAGGATAGAGGATAGGATAGGATAGGGGATAGGATAGGATAGAGGATAGTATAGGATAGAGGATATGATAGGATAGAGGATAGGATAGGATAGAGGATTGGATAGGATAGAGGAAAGGATAGGATAGAGGATAGGATAGGATAGAGGATAGGACAGGATACAGGATAGGATAGGGTAGAGGATCGGATAGGATATAGGATAGGATTGGATAGAGGAGAGGATAGGATAGAGGATAGGATAGAGGATAGGATAGAGGATAGGATAGAGGATAGGATAGGATAGACGATAGGATAGGATAGAGGATAGGATAGGATAGAGGAAAGGATAGGATATAGGATAGGATTGGATAGAGGATAGGACAGGATACAGGGTAGGATAGGATAGAGGATAGGATAGGATAGAGGATAGGATAGGATAGAGGAGAGGATAGAGGATAGGATAGGATAGGGGATAGGATAGGATAGAGGATAGGATAGGATAGAGGATCGGATATAGGATAGGATAGGATAGAGGATAGGATAGGATAGAGGATAGGATAGGATAGAGGATAGGATAGGATAGAGGATAGGATAGGATAGAGGATAGGATAGGATAGAGGATAGGACAGAATAGAGGATAGAGGATAGAGGATAGAGGATAGAGGATAGAGGATAGAGGATAGAGGATAGAGGATAGAGGATAGAGGATAGAGGATAGAGGATAGAGGATAGAGGATAGAGGATATGATAGGATAGACGATAGGATAGGGTAGAGGATAGGATAGGATAGAGGATAGGATAGAGGATAGGATAGAGGATAGGATAGAGGATAGGATAGGATAGACGATAGGATAGGATAGAGGATAGGATACGATAGAGGATAGGATACGATAGAGGATAGGATAGGATAGAGGATAGGATAGGATAGAGGATACGATAGGATGGAGGATGCGATAGAGGATTGGATATGATAGACGATAGGATAGAGGATAGAATAGGATAGATGATATTATAGGATAGAGGATAGGATATGATAGAGTAAACGATATTATAGAGGATAGGATAGAGGATAGGACAGGATACAGGATAGAATAGGATAGAGGATCGGATAGAGGATAGGATAGGATAGAGGGTAGTATAGGATAGAGGAAAGGATAGAGGATAGGATAGGATAGGGGATAGGATAGGATAGAGGATAGGATAGGATAGAGGATAGGATAGGATAGAGGATATAATAGGATTGAGGAAAGGATAGGATAGAGGATAGGATAGGATAGAGGATAGGATAGGATAGAGGATAGGATAGGATAGAGGATAGGATACGATAGAGGATACGATAGGATAGAGGATAGGATAGGATAGAGGATAGGATAGGATAGAGGATAGGATAGGATAGACGATAGGATAGGATAGAGGATAGGATAGGATAGAGGATAGGATAGAGGATAGGATAGGATAGAGGATAGGATAGAGGATAGGATAGGATAGAGGATAGGATAGGATACAGGATAGGATAGGATAGATGATACGATAGGATAGAGGATAGGATAGGATAGAGGATAGGATAGGATAGAGGATAGGATAGGATAGAGGATAGGATAGGATAGAGGATAGGATAGGATAGAGGATAGGATAGGATAGAGGATAGGATAGGATAGAGGATAGGATAGGATAGAGGATAGGATAGGATAGAGGATAGGATAGGATAGAGGATAGGATACGATAGAGGATACGATAGGATAGAGGATAGGATAGGATAGCGGATAGGATAGGATAGAGGATAGGATAGGATAGACGATAGGATAGGATAGAGGATAGGATAGGATAGAGGATAGGATACGATAGAGGATACGATAGGATAGAGTATAGGATAGGATAGAGGATAGGATAGGATAGAGGATAGGATAGGATAGACGATAGGATAGGATAGAGGATAGGATAGGATAGAGGATTGGATAGAGGATAGGATAGGATAGAGGATAGGATAGAGGATAGGATAGGATAGAGGATAGGACAGGATACAGGATAGGATAGGATAGAGGATCGGATAGAGGATGGGATAGGATAGAGGATACGATAGGATAGAGGAAAGGATAGAGGATAGGATAGGATAGGGGATAGGATAGGATAGAGGATAGGATTGGATAGAGGATAGGATAGGATAGAGGATAGGATAGGATAGAGGATAGGATAGGAAAGAGGATAGGATATAATAGAGGATAGGATAGGATAGAGGATAGATGATAGAGGATAGAGGATAGAGGATAGAGGATAGAGGATAGAGGATAGAGGATAGAGGATAGAGGATAGAGGATAGAGGATAGAGGATAGAGGATAGAGGATAGAGGATAGAGGATAGAGGATAGAGGATAGAGGATAGAGGATAGAGGATAGAGGATAGAGGATAGAGGATAGAGGATAGAGGATAGAGGATAGAGGATAGAGGATAGAGGACAGAGGATAGAGGATAGAAGATAGAGGATAGGATAGGATAGAGGATAGGATAGAATAGAGGATAGGATAGGATAGAGGATAGGATAGGAAAGAGGGTAGGATAGGATAGAGGATACGATAGAGGATTGGATATGATAGAGGATAGGATAGAGGATAGAATAGGATAGATGATATTATAGGATAGAGGATAGGATATGATAGAGGATAGGATAGAGGATAGAATAGGATAGATGATATTATAGGATAGAGGATAGGATATGATAGAGTAAACGATATTATAGAGGATAGGATAGAGGATAGGATAGGATAGAGGATAGGATAGAGGGTAGG